>NC_056741.1:702151913-702224413 GCF_019279795.1 Protopterus annectens
GTCAGCCAATGTTTATTTCCCATGGTTCCAGGATGCCATCTGTACAGATTACACATGCAAATTAAAAATCCCTAATTATTAAAGCAACATTCTACTGTGCCATTTGTTGAGCTGGGATATCAACCTTGGGTCTTGTCTGCCACAACAAGACTTCTGGCAAATAACACTATTCCAGTATAATGAACACCAGTCTTGCATTTCTACTACAGTTAAAAATTCTAGAAGCTTAAAACAACACACCCTCTCTAAACAGCATTTTTCTGCATAAATTTAACATTAAGCATCTGAAGCCATGCAAACTTATATGAGAACATAAAACACACTAACGTTGTTCTCCAGCATCTGGACCCAATATGACACAACAAATGAAAGCAAACCTGCTTCTGTTATATCAGCATTAAATTCCAATCACCTTGGAGGCCCAGAAAGTATACAGTACGCATTTTCATAAAAAAGGCATGAACAATAATGTAGAGCCAACAACAAAAACTACTTGGAGAAAGCTAGACCTATAGTATGCATGCACAGACATGAAAGCGCGCACAATCTTTGACATCAGAAAATCAGAAGGCTGTGGCTTCTAACCCAACATCTTGCATCTGAATTCTAATTCCAATACTGATACTGCAGTGCAGCAAAAAGTGGTACTGACATCCATTACTTAGAAAAGTTTTACTAAGATCACATACGCCTTCCAAGAAAGCAGATCAGATGAAAGCTAAAGATACTATGCCATCTGACAAGCACCACATTTCCAACAGTACTGCACAAACGTTTCCTACATACTAGGAATACAAAATGTCTTTCTTGAAAAGCAGCCACAGGCTCCAAAGGCTCTACATGATCAACGCAAAAAAGGCAAGCTCAAACACACGCCCAGACTGTTCACTGCAGCCACATTAATTAGAAAAGTGTTTGTGACCTCTTAAAACCCAATAAAGCACGTGTTCAAAGGGGTGGTAGGAATTAAAATATCACAATAATTACTAACAAATTAAATACAGAAAACAAGAACTGCTTTATAGTTCGGTAAAACAATAAAACTACATTAAGTATTACTGAAAATGTACCACTACTTGCTTACCAAATAAGGTCAACGAAGTACATAAGTAGTAAAATCAGGGGGTATTTATCAAATAGCTATCCGAATCTTAAACTAAGTAGTCAAAAAGTGGCATACTTTTCACCATGGGCCAAGAAGAGTACATAAGTCAAGCGCTTCTGCTGGGAAAGGAGGACCCAATGAATTTCTACAACTGATAAGACTATGACTAAAAGCAAAAGTACAAAAGAATCAAGGAGGCAGACGTTTGTATGAATAACACTGAACAAGAGGTCCACATTAATCGAGGAAAAACAGTTTACCAAACAATTAAAAAATATATATACAAACATAAACATTAAAATCATTAATGACCCAAGGGGAAAAAATATTACTTGGATCTTCACCATAACACACCTACCCAGCAGCTTACTACAGTTAAAATCCTGCAAGCAAGCCAAAGCACAATTATTCCAAGCACCATCTGAAAAAACTCGTGCAGTTTATGGTACTCGTGAAGTGTTCAGTATCACCTTAAAAGTATTTTTTTAATATAAAATCTGGCACAAATGGGCAATTTTTATGAGGCTAAGACTATGCTATAAAAACAGAAGCTCCAAATTTAGGCTTTGGAACCACCAATCCAATTTTTGTGTCACAAATGATTCAAAATATTACAGATTAAGCCATTCACTGGTCAGTGAACAACTAGGGAGAATCTGCCAATTGCATAACAATTTTATGACTATAATCAACAGTAGTAAACAATGCACCAATATTAAAAGCCTGATTAAAAGTGGGCATATGCTTTTCAGATAACAATGAAACAGTCAGAGGACATGGGGGAGTTGAGCATTAAACCTGATGACTATCCAGTTAAGCATGCTCAGTGGAGGACTATTCAAACATGGATAATTAATAATCTAGGAAACCATCAACCTAACACAATCTCATCAAGTTCCTGACAGAAGTGGTTCTCTGATTTACTTACCCACACTGCCCGGCAAAGAACCTGAACCATTTCTATCTTCAGACTCCAATCTTACTCCATTCACTGGAAAGGATGGTGGTGGCATCAATTGTCTGAAAGGTCAGAAACGTTAGCAGAGTGACTGAAGTATACAAAACTACTTAATGATTACTTGAGACACTGACAAAATTATTAAGGAATTATTCCATATAGCTAAAATTGCACTTTTTTACTGAATCCTATAGTTAAAAGGTCAAACAGAAAATAACTTTGATCACTCAAGTAAGCATGCATCACGTTGTCCCTTACAGTATATACTGTACTAAATTGCACTGATGCAAGAATAACAACATTGAAAGTATCTTTAACATTGATGATATTCATGTGGAGGAAGCATCCTGAGCCAGGGGCTGAAAAATCACCTATATGGAGCAGTCAACCTTGGGAGTAAAGGGGCTGTGTGCATTGTCGCAAGCATTTCACTTCTCTGTGAACTTTCGTCCAGTTCATCTGTCCCCCCTGAAACGACAATGGAGATGCAATTGTCTGGGCATCTGATACAGCACCACGTAAGGGCTGGGCTTGTTTTAGGTAAAATATGCATGAAGACACTTTTCCCTTCTCAGTGTTTTTTTTTTTTTTTTAAATAAACCCTACACAAACACTGTAAGAGAAGAGAGGCACAAGAAATGCAGGGTGTGAAAATTGGGGCTTGGCACTGGGACCCCTACTGGTCTCCCCATTTATCAGTAATCTTGCAAACTCAAAAATATCAGTTGCATGCTGTACGCAAATTATATTGTGCTTACAAGATGACAAACCCCCCAGTAAACACTTACAAGAGGATTTTGCCCAGTTATGGAACTGGCTGACTACTATAATAGTTAATATCCAAAAAAATCTACTACCATAGCCTCTAAACATAAGGGATTCAGAAAGAATATCCATACCTTCAACTGAACTACAGAGCTATCAGAGGATTTATGCTAGGCAAGTTATCCTTTGTCAGAACTGAAAGTATCCTACAGAAATCTCCTACCTGCTTACTACTGAAGTTTAAGCATCAAAAGTAAAAAATGTCCTCATTCCACATCTAGAGTATGGCCTACCACTAATGTCAAAATTCTCAAATAAATATTGTAACCTTTCAAATACTTGAGAGCAAAATACTCAGATTAATTCATTTTCCATACAAGAGGGGACGATGTGATATACAGAAAACAAATGTTTACTGATGGAAAAATAGAACATTTTTTACCATGGAGCACAGTAATCAAGTCCACAGTATAACAGCTGCAAAGACTTCCCCCATGTAGTTTAGCACCATAAAAAAACTTTCACAACATTGTCTCTGTTGTATGTAATACTTTACCAGGCAAAACACAAAAAACTATTAAACCAATGCTTTTTTGAAAGTTCTTGAAAGCATACCTCATTAACAAATTTAAGTGCAGTTGTTATAGGGAACTAGGTTAGACAGTTATAGGAGTTGGCACCTAAGCTGTCCTGCTAAAAAACAATACTCAGCAACATGCAGCCATAATGGTGAACAGAGGCAACAATGTAAATATGTAAATAAAGAGGTGCTAGTACTCTTGTATATAATGCAATGATTTGTATAAACTACACTCAGAGTACAACTGAAGAAGATACTGAACTATATTAGAGCTAGTATGACTGTATACAATGCAGTGATGTGTTCAATGGGTCACACACAAACTAGGCTAACGACCACCACGGCCAACTCAATTGTGTCCCTATGTATGATGGGTGCTTATTAGGAGGAGATATGTTAGTTTGGAAGACGGGCCATTACTTCTTGCCTCTGTCTTTCAGAAACATGGGGAGCACACTGGGGGGTGAATTTCCAATTTCCCATCCATTGGTCAAGGGTACGCAAACAGGTTTAGGGATGGACTCTGCTTCACATGGATGAGAAGTCTGTTCCAGAGCATGGGGATCCTGTGAAAAAAGAAGTTATGCTCTTACCATAACATTCCATCTTTCTTGACTATCTTCATTCATTCTTTACTGTTGGGTTTAGATTCTGTCCTTGGAACTGACTCGGCCGTTGTATCAAGCTCACGCCAGCCAGAAACTCTCGAGCTAAAGCTACCCACAGTGCCTCTCGTCCCTTCCCTTCAGATAGTTTTGCCTGTAGAAATAAAAAGTGGAAACTTTGTCTAAGCAACTGCCCTACTACAAAATCAGGACTAGTTCCAAACCTCCAGGAGTCTTTGGAGGGTGGGATGTCAAGAATGAAGATCAACACAGATGGAACATTATGGTAAGAACATAACTTCTTTATCTGATGTCAGTCTTCATTCATTCTTGACTGCTGGAACAGAGTCCCTAGCTACTTTATGTCCAGGGTGGCCCTACGGAAGGATATTCCTGAGGATTATAGGGCCAAAGGACACACTTCCTCTGGAGACCACATCCAATTTGTAATGAGTGATAAGAGTATGAGTAGCAGCCCAAGTGGTTACTGCACAAATGTCATCCATAGAGGCTTCAGAGTGAAAGGCTACTGAAGTGGAAACTGATCTGGTAGAATAAGCCTCAACCTTGGTCGACAGGGTTAACTTATTTTGGTCATAAACAAAGGTGATGCAATCTCTCAACTATTTTGATAAGGTAACTTTGGAAATTGGTTTGCCCAGTCGAGTACCTGAAAAGGACAAGAACAATTAGTCCGATTTCCTAAACAATTTTGTTCTATCCAAGTAAAAACGTAATTGTCTCTGTACATCCAGCAAATGTAAACAATATTCTCCCTTGTTTGAGAAGTTTGGAAAGAAAATTGGTAGGTCTTCGGACTGATTAATATCAGAGTCCGATACAACTTTGGGTAAAAAAGCAGGGCTAGTTCTAAGTGATGCTCTCTCTGAAAAAAAAGATATGGAAGTTTCACACCCAAAGCCTGTAATTCTGATATTCTCCTGGCTGATCTAATGGCCACCAGGAAAGTACAGTTGCGTACACTTACCATAAATGTAGATGTTCGAGTGTATTCACTGTTGCAGTCATCACATTTGGGTTATCCCTGCCAGGGTAGTCCTCAGCCGGTCCGAATTCCAGAGGCTTAGTATTTCTGCGTCGGTTGCTGTCGCTTCAGGACTGACGTCAGGTCGTCAGTAGTATAAAGTAAGGTAGCCGATGCCATTACATCAGTTTTTCTTGCCCTAGCCTGTCAGAAACCCCAAGTGGGAGCCAGGGTTATGGTGGAAGAACCCACCAGTAGAAAGTAAATACCAAGGTGTCCCTTGTAAGGAAAGAAGAAAGAATAGGGGGAGGGAGGGAAACCAAGACTGCAACAGTGAATACACTCGAACATCTACATTTACGGTACGTGTACACAGCTGTACTATCCTCTTTGTGTTTCACTGTTGCAGTCATTACATTTGGGTTGATTCCCAAAGCTAAGGAAGGGAGAAGGAAGTCAGAGAGCGTTAGGACCAGCTAATAAGCCCTGCAAGACTGCAGTCACAAAACCAGCTCTGGATTTAGAAAAAATAGGCATGTGGTAATGCTTGGTGAAGGAATGTACAGAGCTCCAGGTAGCAGTACCCAAAGGAGGTGATTCCCTCTGACCCGACAGGGGAGTCAGAGCAGAGACTCCAGGAGCCGAGATACTGAAGGGGATACTGCGCTCTGACCCATTCTGAGCCGACAGCACCCACTCAGATCCAACCCTGAGGCTACAGCTCCGAGAGCTTGGATCTGACACACTCAATGGCTGCCAGTGAGGTACAAGGTACTATCGGCGCCGACCCCTCGACCCCAGGGGTCCTCAGATCCAGGGGCTCTGAAATGGTAGGCCGGATCGGAGAAGGAGTGATCGGCATAAAGAAAGGTTGTGAGCTCTCCCCTCCAGAGGGAGAGAGGGCAGCCAAGACCCCCATCTGAATTTGGGTGCGGATAAACCTCCACATCACCTTATCCATCTCTGCTTCACTTAGGTGGAGCGGGAGGATGACGCCACCGATCTAGAGTGCCAGTGAGGGAACACCTGTACGGGTGACCAGATCCTTGACTGCTCCTGCTCTGGGGAAAGCCTCGGAGTATGGAGCCAGGAAGATCCAGGCCTAGAAAAGGACAGTTGTGTACACTTGCCATAAATGTAGATGTTCGAGTGCATTCACTGTTGCAGTCCTCACATATGGGTTATCTGGTTCCTGGTAGCCCTCGGTCGGCCCAAATACCAGAGTCCTTGGTATATGATGTCGGCTGCCACCAGTTGTAAAACTGATGTCAGAATGTCAGGTATAAAGGGGAGGCAGCAGACGTCATTTCCTCAGTTTTTCTTGCCTTAACTGTCAGGAGCCCCCAAAAGAAGGCTAAGCCAGGAAGGTAGCACCCTGGAGACATGTCATACAAAATATAAAAATATATATAGTATGTGCCTTAGGAAAAAAGGGGGAATGGAGGGTGGGAAACCAGTACTGCAACAGTGAATACACTTGAACATCTACATTTATGGTAAATATACACAATTGTACTATGTTCTTCGTGTTTCACTGTTGCAGTCATCACATTTGGGTTGACTCTCAAAGCTGAGGAAAAGGGTGGAGGCAGTCAAGGAGACTAGGGGCTGGTTAGGATGCCCTGCAAGACTGCAGAGGCAAACCCTGCCCTGGAATTGGAGAAGATAGGCAGGTGATAATGTTTGGTAAAGGTGTGAACAGATGTCCAGGTAGCAGCCTCCAGGATGTCCCTGGTGGGGACTCCTCTGAGGAAAGCTGCAGAGGTGGAGGCTGCTCTGGTGGAGTGAGTCCTGACCCCCTTGGGGTGAGGCTTTCTGTGTTGCTTGTAGCAGAAATGGATACAGTGTGCTATCCATTTGGAAATGGTTTGTTTGGAGATGGCATTACCCTCTGCCCCTGCAGCAAAGCTAACCAGCAATTGATCAGACTTTCTGAAGGATTTAGTCCTGTCTAGATAGAATCTGAGCTGTCTGTGCACATCTAGGAAGTGCAGGATCCTTTCCCCCTTGATCTGTGGGTTATGGAAAAATGTGGGCAAATGAATGGACTAGTTGAGAGCCACACTGGACACCACTTAGGGCACGAAGGATGGGTTAGCCCTGAGAGATACCCTGTCAGCATGGACGACGGAGGGCTCCACAGCCATGAATGCTTGCAGCTCAGAGAAAAGTGATGGCCAGAAGGAAAATGTTTTCCAGGAGAGAAATTTTAGCTCTGCGGAAGACAATGGTTCAAAGAGGGGCAGGGTGAGCTTTTCCAACACAAGGTTAAGGTCCAAAGCTGGGATTGGTGCTCTTCTGGGTGGCCTTAAGTTGCTAGCCCCTCTTAGGAATTGTTTGATCAGAAGGTGTGAGAAAAGGGGCTGCTCAGTGGGGAAATGAGCAGAGATAGCAGAGGCATGACTTTTAATAGAGAAAAAAGAGAGACCACTGTGTAGCAGGGTCAGCTAAGTAATCCAGGATGAGAGGGAGGGAGGGCTGTGCCATACTGGCTCCCTTAGCCTGAATCCAGGTGCAGAACCTTTTCCATTTGTCAGCACAAGACTTTCTAATGCTAGGGCGTCTGGCCTCACATATAACACCTAGAACTTTTAGTTATGTACTTACCATAACTTCGGATGTATGGAATCCATCTCGCCTACATTCATGACAGATGGGTTCGGAGCCGATCCATCGGCTCCGACTCGGCAACTAATACACTAGCACGAAGTCTCTCATTGGCTGGGCTACTCCCTATCCCAGGATGCACTACACCTGCTTCCCCAGATCTTGTTTGTTCGCTTTCATACATCCATGCAAACACAGAAAAACTAGTAGTCACTATAACCAACTAAAGTTCTTCAAGAAAGAACGCCAAGAAAAAAGGGACTACAGCTCCTCTCCAAATGGAAGGGGGAAGGAGGGTGGGTACTTATTAATGTAGGCGAGATGGATCCCATACATCCGAAGTTATGGTAAGTACATAACTAAAAGATGTAATGGGATCCTATCTCGCCTACATTCATGACAGATGGGACAGCGTCCCTAGCACCTACATCCCGGGTGGCTCATTGGAAAACACTCCTGAGAACTGTGGAACCAAAGGAAGCTCTGCCTCGAGAAACCACATCCAATTTGTAATGAGAAATGAAAGTGTGCGGAGAAGTCCAGGTTGCTGCAGCACAAATATCATCTATTGATAACTTGGAGTGAAAAGCTACGGAAGTAGCCATTGCCCTGGTAGAATGAGCCTTGACTGGAAAGGGGAGGTCTTTGTTAGCCTGTGAATAAATAAAAATGATACAATCTTTAATCCATTTAGATATGGAGGTTTTTGTTACTGGTTGACCCAATTTGTTCACTGCAAAGGAAACAAACAATTGATTAGATTTCCGCGTTGGAGCGGTTCTATTCAAATAAAAACGCAGTTGTCTATGTAGGTCCAATTGATGCAAAGTATATTCTGCGTTATTAGAGAATTCTGGAAAAAAGACAGGGAGTTCTATAGTTTGTTGAATACAGAAAGAGGAGGCCACTTTTGGTATAAATGCAGGATTTAATTTCAATGAAACTCTATGCTTGTGAAAAATCAAATAGGGAGGATCAGAACAAAGAGCTTGAAGTTCTGAAACTCGCCTGGCAGACGTTATGGCTATTAAAAAGGCCGTTTTCCAAGACAGAAATTTTAAATCACAGGTAGCAGCTGGTTCGAAAGGACGGGCAGTTAAGGGCAGCAAGAACCACATTCAAATCCCAAGGGGGAACAGGATGAGATAAAGGAGGCCTAAGGAGCCAAGCCCCTTTAAGGAAAGCCTTACAAAGTTTGTGAGACATCAATGAAGGTTCAAAAGAAGCATGAAAATTAGAGATCGCCGCTAACTGAACCTTAATGGTAGAAACTGAAGAGCCCGACTGAAAAAGGGAGGCCAGAAAATTCAGAACCTCCGATACTGGTGCAGTGAGAGGATCCATACCCCGTTCTTGAGCCCAGAAGGCAAACCTTTTCCATTTACTGGAATAAAGTTTGATGGTGGAAGGTTTATGAGAAGAAGACAGTATGTGGACCACGTCCGGCGAAAGAGCATTGTCTCGGACTAAGGATGGAAGTGGAGTAACCATGCTGCCAACTTCAGGGACCTGAGAGACGGATGAAGCCGCCCTGACTGATGAGTCAACAGGTCTGGCACCGGATCCAGAAACCATGGACCTTCTATCGCATGCCTCTGTAGGAAAGGAAACCAAACTTGACGAGGCCAGTGCGGGCAATCAAAATCATCTCGCCTCCATGTAAATGGCCTTCTGTATCACCCTCGTAGGAAGGGGAACGGAGGGAAGGCGAGAGAAGACCGGGGGGCCAAATGTGAGTCAGAGCATCCCTGGGAATCTGTCCCTGAGAAGGAAACAGTGTGAAGAACTCTCTGCATTTCGCATTGTGAGGGCTGGCAAACAGGTCGCAGCAAGGAAGACCCCATCTGTCGAAGATTTTCGCAGCTATACCCTGGTTGAGGGACCACGTGGGGTAAAAGAATGGTCCTGCTTAATCTGTCCGCAATCACATTGGACTTTCCCGGTATGTGCGTTGCCATTAGAAAGCGGTTGGTAGCTACCGCCCAGTGCCAAAGTCTCATGGCTTCTCTGCATAGTGGGTAAGACCTGGTTCCACCTTGCTTGTTTATGTACCACACCACCGACATGTTGTCGGATAGGATAGTAATCGGGCCCTGTGGGAGAGCGTGATGGAGAGCTTGGAGTACCAATAGTACCGCTCTCATCTCCAGGACATTGATATGCAAATGCGTTTCCTGGATCTGCCATGTGCCTTGGACCGACCTGTCCAGGTAATGACCCCCCCACCCTACCGTCCGTAGTCACAGTGGCAACGGGACGTTGAGGTATGAAGGGTCGCCCCTGGTCGAGATTTGATTGGAGAAGCCACCAATGCAGATCTCGACGGCAACTTTCCGTGATTATGATTAAGTGGTTCAAGGGAAGTTCCTGATAAGACCATTGAACCGACAGTAGCCATTGTAAAATTCGCATGTGAAGTCTGGCCAAGGGAACTAAAAGTATGGTCGACGCCATCGAGCCCAACAGTTGTAGGATCTGATGGGCCGGGGCTCTTTGTAGGGGAGACAGGATTTGACTTGATCTTGTAAGACCTGAATTCTTGCTGCCGGTAAAAGGCGCATTCTTTTTGTGTCTAAGTCTGCGCCTATGAAAGTAATACGCTGAGATGGCTGTAGTACAGATTTTTGCAAATTGAACGTGATCCCCAAGAAACGGCCCAAGGTGAACGTGGCTCTGAGCGCTTGGAGTAGTAGATGCTCGGAGGTGGCAGTAAGGAGACAGTCGCCTAGATAAGGAAACACCTGGAATCCCAGACTTCTCAGGTGAGCAGTTACCACTGCCAGACACTTGGTGAACACCCTGGGGTGAGACCAAAGGGCAGTGCTCGGAATTGGAAATGACTGACTCGAGGCGGAAGCGTAAATGTCTCCTGGACTCTTGAGCTATGGGAATGTGATAGTAAGCGTCCTGGAGATCTATGGAGCACATCCATGCATCTTTTCCAGCAAAGGAAGAATAGATTGAAGAGTGACCATTCGAATTTGGACTTCTTTACAAACGATTCAATGAGCTGAGGTCCAAAATGGGCCTGAAGTCCCCTGTCTTTTGGTACCAAAAATAATTTTGAGTAAGTTCCTGATCCGATCTGGTCGATGGGGACAGGCTGGATGGCTCTTTTCTAGCAGCTTTGAAACCTCTAATGCTGCCTGATCCCACTGACTGGGTGGTACGTCCGGGATTTCTTAAAGAAAGGGGGTTTGTTGAAGGATGATATAACCTCCGGTAATGCGAAGCACCCACTGATCGCTTGTTATGGATTCCCAAGCTTGTGGGTGCGCCAAGAAGCAACCCCGACTGGCTCGGAGTTGCACAGTCGGGCAACAACTCAGGAACGCTGGTTGTATGAAGAACCACGAAAGGAATCGCGGTCTCCATAGTTACGGGGCCTCTGCCACCTCTGGGCGGCGTCTTCCAAAATCCCCTGCCTCTGGAGGGGAATCACTGGGTGGAGTAGGGAAAGACTTCTGAGATTTTCTAAACCACATTTTCCTCCTCTCCCAGCCTTGGGGTAAGGCCTAGAAGGAGCGGAAAATCGGGCCCCAACGGCAGTCAAAGTCTTGCCCTCCTGCTCGCACCGAGTTAGTGTGTCCTTCACCTTGGGTCCAAACAAAGATGACCCATCAAAGGGCGTCGGCGAAGGAAGACTTGAAGGCCTCCGAACGAACACAAGCGTAACCAGGCTTGTCTCCTGAGGGCAACGCCTGTTCCTCAGCTTACTCGCCCCTTCGGCTGCATATGAAATGAGCCTCATGGACGAGTTAACAATAGAAAAGAGGGTAGTCATCTGTGCGCCAACAGTCGAGGCCAGCGCCTCAGGTAGGTTACCAACAAGAGAGTCATTTAGCTCTTTGAGAAGATCCCTTTGGAGCCTCGTAAAATGACATAAGTAGTTCAGCGACCGTAAGGCAAAGGCTGCTGAAGAGAGGGTACGCTTCCGCACCTATCCATGCTCCTAGAATCCTTATTAGGAGGATGAATAGACGCCGAAGCCCCTGCCACGTCCTGCTGTGTGGCAGAAGCCACCACCAAAGCATCTACAGGCACACCCTTTGTGAGAAACTCCTTCTGGGGCTGACAAAATTTATTGGGCCTCGCAGGCACCGGTTCCACAGAATCAGGGTGTTCCCACGCCCTTCGAGAAACCAAATCAAGGAGTTCATCAAAGGGCGGAGACACCCAGCGGAAGGCTGGGCCCCAAAGGCCTTGAGGAAGACTGACTCCTCAGCTGAAGGGGTTTTGGCTTGCCAGTCACCTCTCTGTCTCAGAATCTCCAAGATGTCTGAGAAGGAGATATCATCCGAAGATGATTTGGGAGACCCTTCTGCATCATCGAGGTCAGTATCCGATGTAACAGACTCATCTTGGGAGTCTACGTGCTTCCTCTTACACAATTTCTTCCTTGGTGGTTCGTCCGAAGCAGATTCGGACGGACCACCCGGAAGAAGGGAACCGCCGATGGGGGTATCCTCAGGCCCTGGGGCCCCACTGCCGGGGGGCTGCAACACAACAGAGGCACCAGTCTCCAATTCTAGGGACGGTGAGGTAGAATCTTGTTGAACCGGCAAAGACATGGCCAGCGCGCTCCTCATGACCTCAAAGGCCGGACCTCCAGAATCCAAGGAGGTCGCTGGTCTAGAGGCCACGATGGCACCAGGAATTCCAGCAGCCGATGCTCCAAGAGGAAGACTAGGTACCGAAGCACCCAAACCTAAAGTGTTCCCTTCGGCTCCGGCTGAAGAAGTCGCAGTGCCAAACCCTGAACCGGAGGACAGGGTAGGAAGCACAGTCGGAACCAAGAGTCCTGTAAGGGGTCTCTGCTCCGACAGTATGGCTCCACATTGCTCCACCACCACCGGCTCCAACGGCTCCGAAGAGGTTGGAGGAGGAATCAAATGTGTTGGAGGAGGGATCAGCTCCGAAGCAAACTGTGCTGGAGCAGAGACCATTTTAGTAAACACTGGAGATTGGAATAGCCTCTGTAAAACCCTATCCAGGTCCGAATCTGAAAGTCTCGAGGATTTAGAGGAGGTAGACAATCGAGAAGACTTTGCTCTCGGCTCCGAGAGAGAAGGGAACCGGCTCTGAAACGGCTCCAATGCTATCGGCGCCGACTCCACCACAGCATGGACCACCATCGGCACCGAAGGAGCCTTCTTCGGAGCCGAGGGGGAAGAGTCTGAGCTGCACACTTGCACCGCCCGGCCATTGGAACCGATGGAGGTGATTCACCTCGATACTCCCACTTGCGGCTCCGAAGGCAATGGAGCCGAAGTAGGAGGTATCGAGGCAGACTTCACCCTCGGCCCCAAGTCAGTAGAGCCGAGGAAGAAGAGGTCAATTTTGTCTTTTTAGAAGTCGGCTCCGACGGACTTGTCGGAGCCGATGATCTTTTCTTTTTGGAAGCAACAGGTGGATCTAAGGCTTCCTCAAAAGAAGGTTTAATAAGCCCTTTCAATATCAACTTGTTCTTGCGTTCTTGAAGAACTCTAGCGGAGAACGCATGACAGACGCTACAAGTCTCTTGCAGATGTTTCGGCCCCAAACAATAAACACAGACTGAATGACTGTCTGTAATGGACATCTTGTAATTGCACCGAGTGCATTTTTTAAAACCTGACTTTTGTTCCTTAGACATGATACAAGCCAGAACAAGTAAAGAACTCTATGGAAATCTTACTCAACAAGTATAGCACTATACACAAAAAAGCGCCAACTGAAAGGCGCGAGACACTCTGGCGCGAGTACCGGTGAAAGTTTACCTCACAACAATTGGAAAGTTAAACGGCCCAAATCCCTCTAATTTAAACGGGCTTTGCCCGAAAAACAACTAACCAAAAGTTAATTAAACCTAATAGCACTCAAAGGTAGGGCAAAGGCCGTCTAACTTAAATGGGCCTTGCCCGACAGAATAAATCAAATTTTTGGAAACACTCAAGCACTCCAACAAAAACTTAAGAAATAGAAAGCAATAGCTGTTAAAACAGCTGTTTGGTTAATATAGACAAAAAAATTCCCTAGGTCAAGGACCAATAAGGTAAAAAGAACCACTTAGCTCCAGCCAAGTCGAGACCACGTCCAGCTTGTTAAGCGGCAAACGAGATCTGGGGAAGCAGGTGTAGTGCATCCTGGGATAGGGAGTAGCCCAGCCAATGAGAGACTTTGTGCTAGTGTATTAGTTGCAGAGTCGGAGCCGATGGATCGGCTCCGAACCCATCTGTCATGAATGTAGGCGAGATAGGATCCCATTACATCCTGTTTACGGAGGTTGGCAGATTGATCGGGGGGGGGGGGTTAGGGAATAAGCCAAGCTGTCAAATTGAGGGTCTGCAATTTTGGATGCATGAATTCTCCTTCCCTCTGGGTCAGGAGGGTTGGAATCTGAGTTAGATGCCATGGTGGTAGTGGGGACAGGCTGCGCAGCAGTGGGTACCAGTGCTGGCGAGGCCAGTCTGAAGCAATAAGAATTGTCCTTGGTTTTTCCTCCTTTATTTTGAGCAGTACCCTGGGGATGAGAGGTAGTGGAGGAAAGGCACAGACTGATAGACTGACCTGGGGAAGGACAGAGCATCCACTTTCCAAGCCATGCAGTGATGGTCCCTGGTGCAGAACTTGGTGAGCTGATGGTTGGTGTGGGAGGCAAAGAGGTTGACCTTCGGGGTGCCCCATTTCTGAGTTATTAGGGTGAAGGTTCTTTTGTCAAGCTGCCACTCGTGTTGGTCCAGAAGACATCTGCTTAAATGGTCTGCCAGAGAGTTTAGAGAACCTGGCAGGAACTGTGCTAACAGGTGGAGATGCATGGCAGAGGCTGTGTGCCAAAGGGTCATGGGCAGCCTGCATAGAGAGTAGGAGAGCACCCCTCCCTGCTTGTTGATATACCACATCACAGTGATGTCTGTTTTGCTCAGGAGAGCCCCTGGGTAGAGAAGGGGCTTGAAAGTGGTCAAGGTGTGCTGCACAGGTATCATCTCTTTTTGGCTGATGTGCAGATGGATATGCTGTGGGCTCCATTGGCCCTGTATGCACCTGCCGTCCAGGTGTGCACCCCAGGCACAGTCTGATGCATCTGTGGTGAGGGTCTGGGCGGCGGTGGGGAGTGGAGTGGTGGTGAGAAATGTAGTCCCTTGTTGTAGGAGCATGCTGTTGCCCACTCAAAAAAATCTTTTCTGAGGCAAGGTATCATGGGTATGTGAGTCTCCAGGTCGTGAGAGTGCTGACACCAAAGGCTTTTTAGGTACCACTGAAGTTTTCTCATATGCAGTCTGGCATATGGAATGAGTAGAAAGCAAGACGTCATGAACCCCAGAGCTTGCAGGATTTTCCTTGCAGATAACTAGGGTCTGTCTGCGGGCTAGTCGAAAGAAGTAGGCTGCCAGGAAAGTTTGCTTTTCTGGTGTAAAGAATGCCATCTGGGATGCTGTGTCCAGGTTTGCTCCCAGGAATATAATCCTTTGGGTGGGTACCTGTTTGGATTTCTTTTCGTTGATTGTGTACCCTAGGGAGGTTAGTAGGGACTTTACAAAGGCCAGGTGCTTGAGCAGCTTTTCCTGGCTGTCTGCCTGAATTAGGCAGTCTACGTATGGGTAAATCTGGATATTCCTTTGTCTGCAAAAGGCAATGGCCAGAGCCAGACATTTTGTGAAAACTCTGGGAGCAGTAGATAAGCTAAAGGGAAATGCAGAGATCCTGCCCCGAAATGGAGATATTTCCTGCATGATTCCCTGACAGGAATGTAGAGGTAGGCCTCAAGTCTAGGGTGGGTAGCCAAGCATCCTTGTAGAGCATGGGTAGCAGCTGCTGGAGGGTGAGCATTTTGGCATCACCAGGAAGGTGTTTAGAATGGATAGATTGAGAATGGGGCACCAGGTGCCCTCTTTTCTGGGTACCAGAAAAAGTCTGGAGTAGAAACGTTGGCCTTTCTGTTCTGCAGGAACGTGCTCTATTGCCCTGAGAGAGCAGGGAAAGGACTTGCTTTTGCACCTCTGCCCACTGGTTTGGAGGTAGATCTGGGACCCTTTTGAAGGTTGGAAGGGTGTGGAAAGAAAATTTGTATCCCTGAGACACTATGTTGAGAACCCAGCGGTCGTTGGTAAAAGTGACCCAGGTGTTTGCGTGAAAGGATAGTTTGCCTCCTAGGGGTAAGTGAAGGTGGGCAGAGGGAGGGGGTAGTGGAGGAGAGTCATTGTGAGTTCTTACCATGAGGGGATGGCTTAGAACTCCCTGTTTTTGAAGGGGAGGAAGTCCACTGTTTAGATCTCTGCATTCCCAGTGGCTGCTGTCTGGGGGGGGGGGGGGTTTGCTTCTATGGGGTCTGGGCTGAAATGACCTGGTGGAAGCAGGAAAGGACCAGTGCTTGGAGGGGCAATGCCTGCTGAACCTGGGTGGCTGGACCTGTAAGAAATCCTTAACCGTCTGCATAGATTTTGCTTTTTCTTCGATCTTTTTTAAGACCTCTTCTGCCTTAGTGCCAAATAAGTTGTCTTTGTGCAAGGGGACATACAACAATTTAGATTTTAACATGGTCTGGCAAAGGCTGTTCCTTAAGCTATGCATGCCTTCTAAGGACAGAACCAGTGACTGCTGCCCTGCAAGAAGCTTCTAGGGCGTCAAAACCACAGTGCAAGGTGTGTTTAGTTACTTGACTTGCAGAATGCATTAACTTTTGTAACTCTCTGGATTCTGCACAAGCAGGAAAGGAAGACATTTTTTGTTTGAGGAGTTCCAGGGTATGTTGCTGAAATTTTAGCATATGGAACTGGCAATTTAGTGCTCTAATAGCAAGAGTAGCAGAGGTGTATACTTCTAGTGCTCGTGAATCCCTATCTGAGGGGGTGGGATTCTTAGCAGAGGTTACTTTAATTCCTTTAGTCCCTTGAGAAATTAATTACTCGGGGTCACCAGTACGATTTTTAAAAAGAAATTTGTGAGAGTCAGGGACTCTTAATACCAGTCTGGTTTTCTGGGTGCAGGAGGGAGGGTACATCTTCCAACATCCAGGACTGGGGGAATGGTGAGGGGTCTGTGCTGTGGAAGATCTAAGAATTCCCTGAGTCACTTTTTAGACTGAGGGTAGTCCTCACATTCCCACTGGAAATGCTCCCTTAAGGTATGAAGGGTTCCCCAAATGAAAATTCCTCTGGGGAGAGGCTGAAGGAATGGATTCCTCTGCATCAGAATCCTCATAAGCAGAGAGGGGTTGCATGCTTTCATATTCAGATGCATCAGAGTCATCAGACTCCTGTTCAGACAAAACTACAGGGGACAGATCGCTTTCTTTTGGAAGGGGTAGCTTGGCTTCCCCTGATCAGCATGATAAGGGTCTTCCACCATTTTAAGCATTTGAGACTTAGGCAAGGAAGCAGGTGCCTGAGATTTGGTCGGTTTCTTGGGTATGGTTCGTACCCTGAGCCTAAGAGAATCGGTAGTTTTCGAAAGAACGGTAGACATGAAAGAAGTCGTCGGTTTGTGTCGAGAATCAGTAGTGCAAAGGACTTCCTTGGAAGCCGGTGCCTGCTCAGTGGCTCCAGAACTATCTAAAGGAGAGACAACCGCAGGATCCTTAGTCGAAGAGTTTTGTGGCATAACGGACTATGAAAGGGTCTCTGTAGCGGCCTGCGAATCCAAGGAAGCGAGCATCAGGGGCTCCAAAAGCGCCTGAGGATGGTAGAACTGACTACTAGCTTAACGGAAGCGTCATCGGCAGGTTTGGACCTGAGCGGTCCGTCTTTATCTTTACTTTTTTTGGAAGATTGGCTGTTGGATGGCTTACCGAAGCCATATCTGAATTCAAGGACTGTAAGCGAAAACATCTAGCTACAATTAGGGCCCAACGACATATAGTTCTGGCATTGAACAAAGCACAAAAGCAACAGCAGGGAACGTCATGGTCTGGGTCTAAGCAAGTGACGCAGTAAGAATGAAAGTCTCGGTGTGGTATTTACTTTCCACAGGAGAGACAATTGTTAACTTTTTCTGACATCAGTTACTGCAAGAAAAAAGGATCCCCAATGGGGTACTTAGCTTTAGAAGACTTCAGCTTCAGTTCAGAAGATGAAACTCAGGTAGCAGCCAACCGGCACTCGTGCGAATTACTTCTGCTTCAGGCTCCGTGGCAAGAAAGACTGATGTAATGGCGTCGGCTGCATTACTTTATACTACTGATGACCTGACGCCAGTCCTGAAGCAACAGCAACCGATGCAAAAATACTAAGCCTCTAGTATTCGGGTCGCCGAGGGCTACCCTGGCAGGGATAACCCAAATATGATGACTGCAACAGTGAAACACAAAGAACATCAGGGTCTTATCTAATATCACAGGTGGCTGCTGGCTCAAAGGACTGACAAATCAAACTTTGCAAAATTAATGTTAAATTTCAAGGTTCAATTTGTTCTTTAAAAGGTGGTTTCAAATGTATAACTCCTTTTGGGAAGGTTTTGCAAAGGAGAGGACACATTAAGGAAAGGTCACTGAAGCCATTATGGAAATCTGAAATAGCAGCTAAATTAACTCTAATGGTAGAAGCTGAGGCTCCTGACTGGAATATAGTTGATAAATATTCTAATACCCTATTAATAGAGGCTGAAAAAGAGTCAATTCCTTTTCTGCGAGAACAAAGCACAAATCTGTTCCATTTACTAAGATAAAGTTTTCTGGTGGGTGGTTTATGAGAAGCCAGAAGTATCTTTTGTACTGGGGAAGATGGATTATTTTGCCTGGCAATTACTGGAAGTGGAGGCACCAAGCAGTCAGCTTAAGACTTTGTACACTGGGATGGACCAGCCCCTGCAGATGAGATAACAGGTCTGGAGTTGGGTCCAGAGTCCACGGATGGTGAACTAGGTTAGGCCAGAGAAAGGGGAACCAGATTTGGCGGGACCAATAAGGTGCAATGAGGATCACTTTGCTTCTCAATCGTTGGGGTTTCTTCAAGAACTGGGGAATTCAGGCGGAAAGGAGGAAAACCATAGAGCAGTCCTGGGGCCAATTGTGTAGGAGAACATATCTTGGGGAGACAAGTTACAGTACCTGCTGCATTTATAGTTTACGGGAGATGCAGACAGGTCGTAGCAAGGCTGACCCCATCGATGAATGATCTTCGTTGCTACATTGGGATTGAGAGACCACTTGTGAGGCAGGAGGATGCATCTGCTCAGTTTGTCTGCAATCACGTTGGAATTCCCCGGAATGTGTGTTGCTATCAGAAAGCGGTTGGAGGAGACCACCCATTGCCACACTCTTAGGGCTTCCTGACATAAATGGTAGGACCTGGTTCCTCCATGTTTGTTGATGCACCAGACCACCGATATGTTGTCTGACCGGATAGCAATTGTCCCTGAAGGAAGGGCAGATTGAAATGCTTGCAACACTAAAAGCACCGTCCTCAGTTTTAGGACGTTGATATGCAAATTGGCCTCTAAGGGTGACCAAGTGCCTTGGACCATCTTTCCCTGAAAATGACCCCCTCACCCCATCAGGGATGCATCCGTGGTCACTACGGCCTTGGGCTGAGAGAGTGAAAAGGGGCAACTCCATCATTGCTCTTCTGGCTTCATCCACCAATTTAGATCCTGCTTGCATCAGTTGGTTATGCGGACTGGGTAGGACACTGGATGCGTTAACAGAGACCATTGCGAAGCCAGGAGCCACTGAAGCAGCCTCATATGGTACCTCGCCAGAAGAACTAAGGTGATTGTCGCTGCCATGGACCCCAGGAGTTGTAAGACTAAACAAACCAGGACTTATTGGTCTTGAGTGACTATCACTTGAAGCTGTGACCTCAACCTCTGCAGTCTGAAGAGGCAGAGCAGCCACACAGGATTTCATGTTGAATGTTGCTCCTATGAATTCTATGTCTTGTGTGAGTGACTGCTTTGACTTTTCCCTGTTTATTGAAATGCCTAAGAACTCTGCAAGCTTTAGAACGGAGTACAAGGCATGAAGCAGAAGATGCTTGGTGGGGGCAGAGAGGAGCCAGTCTTCTAAATACAGAAACACACGGAATCCTTGTAGCCTTAAATGAGCTGCTACTACTACCATGCATTTGGTGAACACCATGGGGGCTGTGGTGAGACCAAAGGGCAGTGCTCAAAATTGGTAATAACTGGCTCGCAGCTGGAAGAGGAGGTATCTTCTGGAGTGCTCGTCTATTTTTATGTGGTAATATGCATTCTGAAGATCTACAGAGCACATCCAATCATCTTTCTCCAGAAATGGAAGAGTAAACTGCACCTTGACCATCCGGAATTTTGTCCGATCAAACTTGTTCCAAGACACTGAGGTCTAGAATTGGCCTCCAGTCCCCTGCCTTTTTTGGCACTAAATAATCTTGAGTAAAATCTGGATCCTATTTGGTCTGGTGGAACTGTTTGGATTACTCTTTTTTTGAAGCAGCTTTTGAATCTCTTGTGCTGCTGTATCCCTCTGACTGGGTGGAACGCCGGGGAGTCGCCTTTGTGGTCTTGGATAAAGATCAAAGGGGATATGGTAACCTCTGGTAATTACCGTCTGCACTCGGGAATCTGATGTTATTGAGTACCAGGCTAAGTGGTGCAGACAGAATCTTCCCCTGACTGCCTCCAGAGGTAGGAAATCGGGACGCTACTAAGGAGCACTGGTAGGGTTGTCCGTAGAAAGAATCTCTGGAACCCTGATTACGCGGGCCCCCTCTGCCACAGGAGGGGCATCTTCCTGAAGAGTTCCCCCCTCTGCCCCAGGGGGGAAACTCACCACGTGTGTCCTGTAAAGGCCCTTTGGACTTTCTGAACCACATCTTCCCACTCCTCTGACTCCTGGAATAAGGTAATTGAGCAGAAAAATGCACACTCATAGTAGAAAGGGTATTTCAGTCCTTTTCACACCTGGCTAATGTGTCTCTGACTTTTGGACCAAACAACGAGGTAGCATCAACTGGAGAGTTGACAAAGGAAGACATGAAAGGGTACGCAAAGTCACAAGTGCATCTAGGCATGATGCCTAATGGCAACGCCTGTACCCACTGCCCTGGCCATCCCTTCGGCTGTGTGAGCAATAAGCCACATGGATGAGTTAGATACTGATTGTAGGGATGGAAGCTGGGAGGCAACCTTATCGTGTACCTCATCAGACACTGCCCCTGCCAAGGTCCCCTAGAGCTCAGGGATCAGGTCCCTTTGAAGACTGGTAAAATGTGCCAAGAAATTCAATGATCGTATGGCAAAGGTGGTTGAAGCATAGACCCAATTCCCGAATCTATCATCCAAGACTCTCAGTTCGTGGGCTGGACAGCTGGACTCTCCTCTGAGATCCTTCTTTATGGCAGCCTCCACCACCAAAGCATCTACCGCTAATCCTTTAGACCAATGGGGTTGATCTTTTGGTGCACACAGAATTTTGTCCGGTCTCCGAGGAATTGGTTCTATAGCATCTGGGGCCCTCCAAGCACGCTGCACGATGAACTTGACCAATTCATCGGCAGGTGGGTTCACCCAAGAAGTAGAAGGTCAGGGACGAAAAGCCTGCAAGAAGACAGATTCCTCGAAGGAAGGGATGGTGGGCTTCCAATCACCCCCCCCCCCGTTTCAAGATTTCCAGGATGTCTAAGGAGGAGACATCTTTGGTGGGGTGACCACGGGGACCCTTCCCCTTCATTGTAGTCTGTATCCTCAGTGACAGATTCTTTCAGAGAATCTAGGTACTTCCTCTTGTACGATCTCTTACGGGGTAGCTCCTCAGAGGGAAGGTCTGAGAAGGTCTCAGAAGAGAGGGTACCCTGCAGCAGGGTGTCTTGCTGCTCTTGTGCCCGCTGCCCATATGTAGTAGATTGTGACAGCTGCGAGCCAGAGGATATATAGATGTGACACACTGACGTGGATGGTGCCAATTGTGAGCCTGCTGAGGCGAGAACTCTCTCCATAATCTGAAAGACAGGCCCACCTGAAGAGGGATGAGAGCCCGGAATCGAGAAAGACAACCTCGGAATCGGGATCACACCCTGCTCTGACAAGCCCACCTCCAGAGAACGAGCCCCGAGAGGACTTTGAAACTGTCAAAGCACCCAGAAACGTAAACGGTGCCATGGAGAGAAAAAATAAATAAATAAATTCAGCAAACTAGGGATCCTGGAGCTAGCAGCCAAGTCACGGTCCCATGGGTGGGTCAGCTCCTTCTGAGTCGAGGACCACAGAGTTGGTTCCATCACCAAGGTGAGACAAAGCAACGGTACCAAAATAGTTGGCACCAGGAGTGGCATCGAAGTTGAGGGCTCCAAGACCTGCGGAGAGGCTGAAGGAGGAAGAGAAGTTGGAGTTCTTGGAGAGTAGAACTCCGCTCCAGATGGGAGGGAGGCTCTAGACGGGGCTGGAAGACCTCTGGCCACCAAGAGCTGATCCACTAACCTAACTACATCAAGTTCTGAAAGGTTCCTGGTGGAATGAATAGACATCCCTGAGGGCAATTCTGGGCATTCAATAAAGGGACTCAACTGCTGACCAAAAAAAGGGGTCAATAGATGGGAGAGTATCTACTTCTGGATAAGGATTCCACCTTCGGCACCTCTGTCGGCTGACCAATTGTTTGTGTGTTTGTGTGTGGGGGGGTGACCAGTAGGACTGGGGAAACTGCTGTTGGTGCTGAGAGGGTCATAGGTACAGATGAAGGGGTTGGTACTGAGGTAACTTTTGTAGGCTCCATGACAGCTGTCGGCACCATGGGGGACATTATAGGCTTTGGTGCCAAAATGGCTGTCGGCGACTATTTTGAATGTTTAGGCTTCCAGTTCAGAGTAAGAAACCTGGCCTTTAGAGGATTCTGAGTCAAGAGATTGAGGAGACGCCGGAACAGAGTGGCTCCTCTTTTTAGCTTCTTTCTTAGGAGACTGACATCTCCACCTCAGACAAAGCCTCACTAAAAGGGCATTTTAACATCCCCTTGTGGATCAATTTGTTGTGCTGCTCTGGAAGGGTCCAAGCACAGAAACCCTTGCAGAGTTCACACAGCTGTTGAACTTCGAAATGTGGCACCCCCAAACAATACACGCAAGAAAGATGCCCGCCCAGATTTGGGCATCTTTCTGTCGCATTCCTCACACTACTTAACTCCAATTGTACCTTTTTGCTTCTCTGCCATGTTCAATTAAAGGTAAAAAATACGAACAGCAAAAAACTTTTCCACACACACACACACACACACACACACACACACACACACACACACACACACACACACACAAAACAAGCAGTAAGAAAAGTAAAGAAAGAGATTTTTTGTTTTTAAGGTCGTACCAACAATGGAAACAAAGAAAATATCTGGAAGGGGTAAAGAATGGGGGAAAAAGGGAATACCAACAATGGTATTAAACAATTACCAGAGGTAAGAGGGAAGGGAGGAGCCTATACCGGCAAAGGTGATGCGAAATATACCAACAGGTAAAAAGGAGAGAATGCAACACACACACTTAGAAAAAAATCAAATTAACTAGGAAAACTGAGTTAACGATAAGTTTAGAGCTAAAGAAATAAGCCTTAACAAATATATTTTATGAACTGCTGACGTGTCCTAAAACTCTACACAGCAAACAAGACCTGAAGGGAAGAAAGACACTATGGGTAGCCTTAGCTCAGGGGATTCTGGCTGGCACGACCTTGATGCAATGGCGGAGTCTGTTCTGAGGATGGAACCAAAACCCAACAGTCAAGAATGACTGAAGATTGACATCAGATCATCTGTTTCACCAACATGTCTTACTTATGTCACAAACAAAATTTAAATCCTTGAATCTAGCGGATCTGATGCTGTTCATTTGGCGGAAGTGCAAAAGGTCCACAAGAGCTGGATCAGAGGATGTTTTGCATGCCAGAACTAGATCGCCTCTCAGTAACCTGTAGGAGACAGAGTATGAAGATGGGGCTTTAAGGTGCTCCGTATATAAAGAATAGTTGTGCAAAATCTCACCATAACCATAGATGTCCTTCTCTTCCATGTTGCAGTATTCCAGTTGTGGGATTTCATGCCCTCAGGAGACTCGTACATCTGCTCCTATACAAAAGCTTCAGCTTGGCTGTTGCAGTGTGCGTGGGACGTCAGATGTAAAGCCATAAATCAGGGGCCTTAAATGTGATGTCTGCATGCACAATCCTCAGAACTTGAAGGTCAGCAGGTAGAGAGGAAGGCCCAGCAGGAGGGATGCCAGTGGGGACAGGTGTGTGGCCTTGGTGTCATTTAGCAGCTCAATTAGATCCAGGACTTAGTTGGGACAAGAGAAAGTATAGGGGGTAATGGTGGGTGGGAAGGAAGACTGCAACATGGAAGAGAAGGATATCTATGGTTACGGTAAGATTTTACACAACTATTCTATGTCCTTTTATTCCTATGTTGCAGTATTCCAGTTGTGGGAGAGTACCATAAGTTAGATGCATGAAAAGAAGGTGGATGCTGAACATTCTACAAAGCCCTGTAGGATGGCCCCTGGTGAATCCTGCCTTAGCTCTGGAAACTTGGTCCAGTTTGTAATGTTTGGTGAAAGTGTGGATAGTGGACCAAGTGGCTCCTTCCATGATGGAAGCTGTGTCCAGACCTTTGATGAATGCCTTGGAGGTGGCCACCGCACTAGTGGAATGGGCTTACACTCCCACTGGAGGGTTTTTTCCATGGTGAGTGTAACAGAGACAAATAGTTTTCCCGATCCAGCAAGTGATGGTTTGTCTGGACATTGCCTTACCCAGGGCTCTGGGGTGAAAAGAGACAAAGAGCTGCTTAAATTTCCTAATGTTTCTGGTTTTGTCCAGGTAGAATCTAAGTTGCCTGTGCACATCCAAGGAGTGCAGTATCCTCTTCCCCTTCATTAGTGGGGGAGGGAAAGAAAGTGGGTAAGTGGACAGATTGGTTTAGAAACAAGTCATTGACCACCTTGGGTATAAAGGAAGGATTGGTCCGCAGGGTGAATCTGTGGAAGGTGGTGTAGGGAGGGCAGACCCTTCTGGATGAAGTGATGGCCACCAGCAGGACGGTTTTCCAAGTACACATTTGTAAGGAAGAAGATACAGCTGGTTCGAAAGGGTGCTGCCTTAGTTTTTCCAGGATGTAATTGAGGTCCTAGGGCAGAGGGATAGGTTTCTTTGGCAGCCTCATGTGTACCACCCCTTTAAGGAAGAGCTTAACGTCGAGCCTGGTTAGCAAGGGAGGATCCAGGGGCAAGCAGACTGATAAAGCGGAAAGGTGTACTTTCCACTGAAGAGTATGAAAGTCCCCTTTTAAACAATTGACACACAAGTGAGAACAAGGGGGGCATCTGCCGAACAAGGCTCCCTTCCCTTGTCCAGACACCACTTAGTAAATCTTTCCCACTTAGCTAGGTCAGATTTTCTGGTGGTAGGTTTCCTTGCTTCCCTCAGGACTGAAAGCACGTTGTCTGAGTAGTGGTGTCTGAAGGGGATCAAAAGTTTATCACCCACAGACTCAGGGATAACATCTGCAAGCATGGATGAAGGAGAGCTCCTTTGTCTTGTGTCAGAAGTTCTACCTTGTAGGGTAACTTGTAGTGACTGCCCTTGGCTAGATTGAGAAGTAGGGGGGAACCAGTGCTGCCTTGGCCAGTAGGGTGTCACTAACAAGATTTTTGGTTTGTCCTTCTGCATTTTCAGGAGGACTTTCTGAATCAGTGGAAAGGCATAAAGAAATTTCCCCTCCCAAGATATGCTGAAAGCGTCCACTCTCCATGCTAGACGGGAGCGTATCTTGGAGCAAAATGTCTGTAGCTGCCTGTTCTGGTGGGAGGAAAACAAGTCTATTTGTGAAGTACCCCACCGGTGGACTATGTTTAGAAGACCACCCCTGTCCAGCATCCATTTGTGCTGTGGTGAGGAGGTCCTGCTTAGGAGGTCTGCTTGTTTGTTGTCCTGTGAGGGGATGTAGGTCGCCTGCAAGACCAGGTTGCGGCGACAGTCTAGGTCCCATATCAGCAGGGTCAGCCTGCACAACTGGTAGGCCTTTGTTCCCCCGTTTGTTGAGATACCACATGACCGTGGTGTTGTCAGTCACTATCCGGAACACCCCTGGGACCAGAAGGGGAATAAAGGTTTAGAGCAGATGCCTTGAGAGGGTATCTTTGACTCTGCTAGTATTAAGATGTCGTCCAGATAAGGATAAATCTGGATTCCCTGTGTTCTGCAGAAGGCAATGGCTGGGGCTAGGCACTTTGTAAATACTCCAGGGGCAGTGGATGAACCAAAGGGCAAGGCAGTAAATTGGAAATGAGAGGATGGTCCAGATAAATGTAGAAATTGTCTGTGGGAAGTCCTGATGGGTATGTGAAGGTAGGCTTCTTTTAGGTCTAGGGTGGCCATGAAGGTCCTGGGTGGAAGAAGAGGCATCAGAGTGGGTAGCAACAGCATTCTGAAGGAGGGTACCTAAAGGTGTAGGTTTGGAAAGAAGAACTCTAAAATGGGTCTCCACGGGCGATCTTTTTTGGGGACCAGGAAGAGACGAAAGTAGAATCCCTTTCCTTTCTGTCCTGAGGGGACAAGTTCTATGACGCCTAGCTTTAGAAGTTCTGACCAGACTTGTGGTACGAGATGAATTTGTTTTTTTGTTTTTTTTTGGGGGGGGGGGGGGGATACTTCTCCTGGGTGGTTTTTCTTTCCAGGATAGGAAGTACCCTTTTTGGATAATGGATAAGACCCACTGATCTGTGGTGATGGCTTGCCAGAGGGGGAGACAGTGTGGAAGGCGTGCAGAGAATGGTAGGTGGGCCAGGCAATCACTCATTATTAAGACCTCCTCTATCCTGAAAGAGTTGTCTGGGTTGAGGAGGTGGTACATTAGGTCTGGAGGAAGTAGGTCTTCTTGCCCCTCTTCTAGACCTGGAAGAGGAGGAAGCTGCCTGATGAGGGTAGCGCCTTACAAAAGTGGTTTTAGCAGGGTAGTTCCTATAATATTTGGGAATGGGGACACCAGCAGATGCTCGATGCCCTGTAATTTTTTTACTTTTTTCCTGCAGATTTTTGAAGAGATCTACAGATAGTTTTCCAAAGAGGAAGTTGTGTTCCAGGGGGGCGTCCAAGATTTTGGACTTGGAAGTCCTCAGGTACATTCTGCAGTCTTAGCCAGGAGTACCTCCTAAGGACAGAAGCTGATGCTGCAGAGCGGGCAGATGCTTCTGCAGCACTGTAGCTGCATCTGATTGACTACCTGGCTACTTGCAGAGCCAAGGACAGTTTGGAGGCCATGCAGCCTTAATGGGACTGTCAGGCTTAGAGGCCAGCATGGAGGAGGCATGAGACACTAAGTCTAGAGAATATTTAGTCATGTGGGTCTGATAATTTATGGCTCTGAATGCCAAAGTGGAGAATGTGTATACTTTCTTTCCCATCCTATCCATATATTTGATATCTATATCAGTGGGTATGAGGGAGGCAAAAGGCAGCAGTCAAGACTGTTTATCAGAAGCAGTGGCAATAGCAGCTGGGCCTGCCAAGGGATGTTTTAACTAGGAATGTTTTCTCCTCTGGCACTTTATAGAAGCGATCAGGGCACTTGGTGGCCAGAGGCTGGGACTCTGGGGCCTTAGAAGCTGAATCAAAGGATCCAAATAAGCAGGAAGTACTAGAGGGACCGCTGAGGGCTAGGGGGATTCCACCTGAAGCAGCTCAAAGTACCTCTTTTGGGTGTCAGTCATTTGAGAAGTATCCCATTTGAAGTAATTTCATCTTGGTGATGGTCTCACCAAAGGTAATATCCTCAGGGGGAGAATCCCCTTTCACAGAATTATCAGGGGAGTAATACTCCTGGGGACAGGCAATCTAATATGTGTATGAAATGGAGTCTTCTGAGGAAGAAAAGAAGAATCATGCTCTTCCTCCCTAACCTGAGAGGTCATGGATGGGAGGGAAGAGGCAGAAGCAGGCCTAGGGCTCAATAAAGGCAGAGTAGAGGGAGCTGAGGCTGACAGCCTAAGGACCATGAAGGGCTGCATTAGTGAGTACGTGAAAGCCTGCCAATCTGGAAAGGTTTCTGGAAAAGAGAAGGTACACTTGTTTTTTGTTTCTTTTTGGCTAGGGTGGAGGTAGGAACCAGCCTGGCGTCTGACTGTGAAGACAACATTTCCGAAGGCTGGATCCCGGTCGGAGGTACCACAGAATCTGGTTCACCCCTGACATCGACAGGAGTCGGTGTCTGGGCAAGCTCCGAGGACATGCCGGTCGTCGACTGTGCAATGGCTTCCTCAAGGGTCATTGTTGAAGTCGATGGAACTGCCGAGCGCTCAACTCCTACATCGGCAGTTGGCGGGGCGTCGGGAAGAGGAGTGGCAGGCGAGGAAGGCCTAGGAATCTTGGCCTTCTTTCATGGAAGTTCGTGTTTGGCCTCCGATGCGGGATCCATTCTAAGAGCTACCTGTTTTAGGCGCTGGTTTTCTAGGTAAATGTTTAAAGCGGCCAGACAGCTGCGCAGGGTATTCAGCACAAATGACTGACAAATTGAGCAGGTGGAATGGTTGTGCTCCTGGCCTAAGCAAAAAACACACCTACCATGGGCGTCTTTATGGGGTATCTGGAGCCCGCATTGACACTTTCCCTTTTTACCTGACATCAGCTAAAGGCTGCAACAACCACGCCTAAGCAATAACAATTAGCAAAACAAGAAAAAATAGAAACCAAACGGGTTGCTTAGCTTTACTGATGTAACATCTGTGAAGGAGCGATCATACGATGCATAGGTCGCTTGCGGCTGAAAAGTTCTGAGGATTATGCGTGCAGACGTCACATTTAAGGCCCTTGGTTTATGGCCTTACGTCTGACATTCCACGTACGCTGCAACAGCCAAGCTGAAGCTTTTGTACAGGAGCCAACATACGAGTTGGCCGTGGGTAGGAAATCTGACAACTGGAATACTGCAACATAGAAAGAGGAGGACATCAATGTGTTTATACCCTGGATTCTCCTGGTAAAGAACTGGTGTGTGCATTTCAACTGTTGCATATGTCTAGTCAGGCACATGCCAAAGGGGACATTACACTCAATGATAGGTCTGACAAAGGCTAAATAAAGTGGCACTATGATTTCCTTGGACTTGGACGCCATGCCCTTGCTTAAAAGATGGATAACAGAGAATGACTTTCCATGTTGGTCAAAGGCTAGATTACGGTCTACGAATGTTCCCAGATCACTGGGTGAACTCAAGGGGTGTCTTATCGATGCAGTAATTAGCCTGGGTGGCAGTTTTCCCAAAAGGCACTCTAATGCATTTTCTGGCATTCAGCTTTAGTCCGACTGTGGCACCAGTATGTAAATGTGGAAGCACAATTGCAAGAGTCATTGAACTGCAAATCCTGGTTATAATGCAACTAGAATGTACATGTTGGTTTGAAATATCACTCAAAAAGTCATCTATTATGAAATTTTTTTGAATGGCTGTTGGTGCCTCTTGGTCCAGGTTACAACTAAAAAACACTATGGATAAGTTTGCTTACCTTGCTAACAAAATAAATAAAATCTGATGCCCACATCACATTCAGACTTTTTTCGAGGACAGACGTACCCATGTGGGCTAAGCCTACAACCTAAAAGTCACCATAAAACACACCAAAATTCTCTCTACTCTATCAAAAGTAGTAAATAACTACTTTCCCTAGCAGGAACACATCTGTTCTACTGGGGAAATTCTAAGCTTCAAGTTGCATGATGCTAAAATGCACAAAGAATCCAATTACTGTAAAGTGGCAGGAAAGAACTAAAGATGGCACAGGCTTGACTCCCTTTTATACAGGGACTGCACGGACATCCCTGGAAAGGAAGAGTCAACTTTGTTGAGACAGAATAGTTAAAAAAAAAAAAAAAAAAAAATTCAGGAAAATTTGCTGGATGTCACTCAGCTGTGGCAGAGTTCCCCAAATGACGTAAACACAATAGTAATCCAGTTGATCTATCCAATACGATGGCAAGCTCCTTAAACTAATATTTTCTTGCATTTAAGATCCACTTTGCAGGGAAAATTTATGCATGTACATGCAAAAAGCCATTTGGGTTTACATAATTACTTAATGACTATATAATGTGCTAGATCAGCATTGACAGTTTGAGACCATGGTTGTTGCTACTCCTTGGTAAAGAAAAAAATTAGTTAAGCTAGGTATGAAAGTAGTATTAGCCCTAAAAAAAGAAGGCAGGCCACAATGAATGCATTGTTATATTTGTAAGACACTACTAAGATCTTAGTTTCATTGTTAACCTACCATTAGTAAAGGACATGACATTTCCATTTCATAAGCACACCAAGCTTCTTGTAAGGGTTTTTACTACTGTATTTTAGAGAATGGGTGACTATACACCACCACCTTGCTTGGAGAAATAAAAGTTAGAGTACGGTGTTAATGTGCAATTAATGCCTACACAAAAAACAAGCCTGCGACTTCACAGCAGCATATTAAGTACTGTGAAGCTTGCACAATAAAAAAAATAAACAAAATAGCCACCAGTTTTTACCATCAACAAACAGCTCTTTATTGTTTAGTGAGAGTAAAGTGTAAAGAAAAACTAACTAAAAAAAAGTACGTGTGCGCGCATGTGTGTGTGTGAATGTGTGCATGCTTGGGTGTATGAAAGAGTAAGCCAGAGAGATTTAGACATGAGAGAGACCTGACTACAACAAGCAGTCCCACCAGCACAGAAGTACAAAACCTTTAAACTCTGGCATCACTGAATAACTAATTCTCAAGAGTTTTACTATGATCAGCAATATGGACAGAAAAGGAAGTGGGAGACTAAACTGGAAGGGGTAGGGTGGAGAAAGAGCTGCAGTAATTAAGTAGTTCTAATTTCTGTGTGTGTGTGACAGTGAGAGTGAGAATATTTGCTTATATGTGCTTTTGTTTGTACTATGCATTTGTGACTACATCTGTCTATAATAGTGTGTGTGTGTGTGTGTGTGTGTGTATGTGTGGACATGGACATTAACTACATAACATTTTTGTTTTTGAATACTTCCTCCAGCAACAATTAAATATACTACAGCAAGTCTGAAACACTGGGCAGATTAACTATTTTGAAAAAATTATAAAAAAATTAAATAGTATTTAAAAATTAGAAGACTTTTTAACAGACATCTCATTCCCAAACAGCAATAATGCCTTTCAACATGTGTTACTGTGTAACTAATGCCCTTCCAAGGATGTAGTGATGGTCTTTAGAACAACCCTGGGCATGCGTTATTTACAAAAAGCACATCCTGTCAAGCCATACTACTTGCTTATATGCTATACAGTAAGGTACAAAAAATAACTATTGTTTACCTACAATGAAAAGTTGTACATAATGATCATTCTGTTTAGCAATCCTGTAGTCTTGCCCGTGGTTAGTCTGATACATGACATCCTACTGATCTGTGAATTGTTTAGTAGCTCTGTCACTCAAAGGTAATCTGATGGGGGTAGCAATGCGACATCATCACTCAAACAACTTGGATTGCCTGGAAGGGAGCCCATATATTTACCCTGGACTGACTGGCCTGGACTTCCATTAAAAAGAGGGGTACAGCTTCAGGATGGGTACTTGCAAGGAGTTAATGGTCACAAGACCAAATTGCTTTGCAACTCCTATGAAATCTATACGCAGACTGCCTAACCCAAAGACAATCACATTCTGTGTAGTTCTGAATGTGATCACATTCAACAAAACAGGCAATTTCTACTTGCTGCCCTCACATACATGCACTGCCCAATTATATTTCAGTTATGCACTGCCCAATTATGATCACTTAATTAAGAAAATCATGTCCATTGCCTTCGCAGAAAGGCTGCCACTTTACTCAAAAGATGAACACCTTCTGTGTATACTTCTGATATTGGAACCATGACAAAAGCGAAAATGACAACAGTAATGCATTTCAACTTTCTGCTCTCAGACTCGGAACAGTCTTCACTGATGACGTCATTTAAAAGTGATTAAACATCCACTGCTTTTACACATGGCCTACCTCTATCCTTCCACCAAGGACAAGCCACCTTGTGTACATGTCCTTGGTACATTCATATGATGGAAATTAAATGGCCAGACTAATGTATTTCATCATGTTATGGCGATATTCACACACCTCCATAAGCTATATCAAAAGCCACTTAGTGATCATGTAACTGTCCCTTCCCTTTCACATAGAGCACTAATCTTCCTCCACAAAGATAGTTACTTTTTGACTGCTTCGACCTTGGGTAAAAAAACTGAAAAAAATGACTACACTAGTACGTTTTATAACTTAACTTGCTGATGTCAGACAAAGCTTCTACACAAGTCACAAGCCATCTCAATGATCCTATTACAATGATAGAGTGCAAGCTACGTTCACAGTATCCTACACCTCTGATGGTCCTTTAGATGTCGGTAACTTAAATGAAAAAAAAAATGTCCAAAGTAACTTATTTTGGCTACATGCAACTCTCTCTCTCCCTGATAAGTACATCAATGTCTGTTTATGTGAATTTGTAATGTTCTTATGCCACTGGGATGACCCTCTCTACCCTCTTACCCATGATTCTTTTTTACATCCTTCCTTGTTAGATATCAGGTGTGTGACTAATCAGTTTCAAATGCAATGGCCAGAGTAATTTACTTCACCCTGCTCTTCTCAAATATGTCTCCCCACCCGAACCTCTAATCTGCCTGGGGGAAAAAAATCACACTGATTACTCCTATGACTGGTCACGTCTGTCCTCAAATACAGTTAGTATCCTAAAATAAGAAGTTATGTACTCACCATAACGTTCCATCTGAGTAGGTAAACTTCATTTGTCAGCAACCTTTGGGAATCGGATCCGAGCCGAAAGTTTTCAACAGCTTTAGATCTGAGCTCCAAGCTCCTCCCCCCTACCCATAATCCCCTGCCAACCCTGACTGACCCCAGATAAAGTTTGCCCAACAGCAGAAACTGCTAGCAATGATTAATCCCAAGATAAGTGGGTAAAACCCATGGACCTGAGTATGAGAACATTCGCAAGTGAGAGGGCAGGAGGGAGGGACGGTTGCTGACAAATGAAGTTTACCTACTCAGATGGAACGTTATGGTGAGTACATAACTTCTTAATCTGAAGTAGTTAACTTCATTTGTGCAGCAACCTTTGGGACAGAGTCCCCAGCTACCTGAACCTTGGACGGCCTTCATGGAAGGATGTTCCGGAGCACTGCAGAGCCAAAGGATGCTCTCCCTCCGGAGATAATGTCCAATTTGTACTGATTGATAAAAGTATGAGATGAAGCCCAAGTGGCTGCCGAGCAAATATCATCCAAAGAAACTCTAGCTCTAAAAGCCGCAGGGGTAGACATAGATCGAGTAGAGTGGGCATGGACTCCCTGAGGTGAGGGCCTGCCCGAACTTTCGTATGCTAAAAGGATACACTGTGAAATCCATCTAGAGAGTGTGACTTTAGACACAGATTTACCCAAGTTAAATTTGGCAAAGGAGACGAACAACTGGTCGGATTTCCTATGACCAGATGTCCTGTGGATGTACAAGCGAAGTTGTCTATGCACATCCAATGAGTGTAATTTGTATTCCCCTTTGTTATGGTAGTTAGGAAAAAAGACCGGCAAGTTGATGGGCTGGTTAATATTTGACTCAGAGGCAACCTTGGGAAGAAAGGAGGGATTGGTCCTGAGGTAAACTCTATCCTTGTGAAAGGTCAAGTATGGGGGTTTTACACATAGGGCCTGTAGTTCAGAGACCCTTCGAGCCAAGGTGATAGCGACAAGAAAGGCCGCTTTCCATAAGAATTTAAGATCTATGGAAGCTGCAGGCTCAAATGGGGGAGCTGTCAAGGCCTGAAGCACCAGTGTTAAATCCCAAGGAGGGACTACATCCTTCACTGGGGGTCTGAGCAGAAAGGTGCCCTTCAAAAAGGTCTTACACAATTTCGTGGTGATCAAAGGGCCCAATTCATTTCCAATGTGATAATGAGAGATAGCTGCTAGTTGGACCTTGACTGTGGAGGAACTAGCTCCCTGATGAAACAGTCCTGACAGAAAGTCTAATACAGCGGGCAGAGGAGCTGTAAAAGGATCCATATTTTTGCGTTCCGCCCAACTGGAGAAACGTTTCCATTTGCTGCTACAGATCTTTCTAGTAGAAGGCTTGTGCGCAGCTACCAGAATGGTTTTAACTGGGGAAGAGATACCGGGAGTCCTAGCTATGAGTGGAACTGCAGCAGCCAAGCTGTGAGCTTGAGGTTGTCCAGGTTCGGGACTGGGAGATCTAGGGGGTGGGATATTAGATCCAGATGGGGATCCAGAATCCAAGGAGGATTCACCAGATGAGACCAAAGGTAAGGGAACCAGGTTTGACGAGGCCAAAATGGGGCAATGAGGATTATCCTGCTCCCCAACCGACTGGCTTTCTGAAGAAACTTCAGCATTAGAGGAAGAGGAGGGTAAGCATAAAGAAGACCAGGAGGCCAAACATGCACAAGAGCGTCTCTCGGGGGTTCCCCAGAGGGGGAAATGAGAGTGAAGTAGTCCTAACATTTTGTGTTCGAGGGAGAGGCAAAGAGATCGCAACAGGGTTGACCCCATTTGGCGAAGATCCGATTCGCCATCTCGGGATTCAGAGACCACTCGTATGGTAACAGGATGGTGCGACTTAGTTTGTCCGCTAGGATGTTGGACCGTCCCGGAATGTGCGTTGCTATGAGAAAGCGGTTGGTGGAGATCGCCCATTCCCACACCCTCATGGCCTCTCAACAGAGTGGGTAAGACCTGGTTCCCCCCTGTTTGTTGATGTACCAGACAATCGACATGTTGTCCGTCTGAATCGCAATCATTCCTACGGGAAGAAGGTCCTGAAGTGCTTGCAACGCTAACAGCACTGCCCTCATCTCTAGGACATTGATATGCAGCGAGGTCTCTGTGAGGTCCCACGTGCCTTGGACTGTCCTGCCCGAACAATGCCCCCCCACCTGAGGCGGGAGGCGTCCGTGGTCACCGTGGCTAGTGGAGGGGTCATAGAAAAGGGGCGTCCTTGCTGAAGGTCTGGAGATTGGAGCCACCATAGGAGGGCCCTCTTGCAGGCCCTGCTGAGGGGAACGCGATGGCTCAGAGGGTAGTGAAGAAGGGACCACTGGACCTGGAGGGTCCATTGTAAGACCATCATGTTCAAACGTGCCATTGGCAATAGGTTGATCGCTGCCGCCATCGAGCCAAGAGCCCTCAGGACCAATTCCGCCGGGGGAGCTGAAGATTGTAGAATGGCTTGCACATGTAGCCTCAGGGATAGTAGCCGGTCTGTGGTCAAGAAAGCTAGGAGCTTGTTTGTGTCCAATCTGGCCCCTATGAAGTCTATAGTCTGAGTCGGAGTAAGAGACGACTTCTCTATGTTGATTGTGATCCCCAGCCGGGGAGCTAGACGGAGAAAGTAGTTTCTGGCTGTACAGAGTAGATGCCTTGTCAGGGCGGTCAGGAGCCAGTCGTCCAGGTACAGGAAGACCTGAATTCCCTGGAGCCTCAGGTGGGCCGCTATCACTGCTAACACTTTGGTGAACACCCTGGGGGCTGTGGTGAGACCAAAGGGGAGGACCCTGAATTGGAAATGACTGGCTCCCAGCCGGAAGCGGAGGAACCTCCTGGATCTCCTGTCCATCAGAATGTGGTAGTACGCATCCTTGAGGTCTACAGAGCACATCCAATCGTTCTCCCGCAAAAGGGGGAGAATGGATTGAAGAGTGACCATGCGGAACTTCTCTTTGGTTACTGACAGGTCCAGGGAAGAGAGATCGATGATTGGTCTTAAGTCCCCCGTCTTTTTTGGAACCAAGAAGAACCTGGAGTAAAACCCGGACTCTCACTGGTCTGGGGGACGTGTTGGATGGCTCTTTTTTCCAGCAAATGTTGGATTTCCATTGCTGCGGCCTCCCTCTGCTCTGATGGGACATCGGGGAGGTATCTGGGGCTGCGTGGATAAAGAGAAAAGGGAATTTGGTATCCTCTGGATATGATGCGAAGTACCCAGTGGTCTGTCTTGATGGACTCCCAAGCTGTTGGGTGCTTCGAGAAATGCCCCCCGACTGCCTCCAGAGTGGAGCAGTTGGGCAGCCCCTCAGGGGTGTTGCGTGGGTTGGTCCGAGAAGGGTTTTCTGGATCCAAAGTTCCGTGGGCCCCCTCTGCCTCTAGGGCGGTGTCCACCCTGCCCTCCTCTGCCGCAGAAGGGCTGGGAGTCCGGAGCGGGACGGGACTGCTGCGACTTCCGGAACCACATCTTCTTCTGTCTCTTTTGGTTCTTAGAAAAGGACCTCTGGGGAGCAGAGAAGTGGACTCCAACGGCAGACGTCGTCTTCCCGTCCTTTTCGCTCTGGATCAAGGTATCTCGCACGGTTTTGCCGAAGAGGGCAGAACCATCAAAAGGGGAATTAGCGAACGGCGCCTTAAAGGGTTCCGCGAAATCAGTGTCGGAGCCAGGCCTGACGTCTCATAACGAGGCCCGCTCCGCCGGCTCTAGCGGCTCCTTCCGTGGAGGAGACAGAAGCCGCATAGAGGTGTTAGATATGGATCGTAGAGTGGCCATCCGGGTGGAGTGCAATTGTTTGTCCTCCACCGACATGGACTCGGGGGAGGGGGGGGGGGGCGACGCAGCGTACTCTTTAATAAGGTCCTGCTGCAGTCGGAGCACGTGTGCCATGTAGTTCAGCGACCTCACCGAGATGGTCGCTGAACTAAACACCCGCTTCCCTAGGCGGTCCATCGACAGAGACTCCTTGCTCGGGTAATGAACCGAAGGACTCTCCTGAGCAAGTTCCCTCTTGGTGGCCGCCACTAACATGGCATCTACCAGGGGACCCTTACTCCTGTGGGACTTGTCAGAGGGTGGCTAAGGATCTTGTCCGGGCACTTGGGGACTGGCTCCACAGTGTCCGGCTCCTTCCACGCCCTGGTAGTGATCAAATCTACCAGGGGGTCGGCCGGAGGGGACACCCAAGAGGTAGACGGGCCTGCTTCAAACGCCGCCAGGAACACGGATTCGTCCGAGGTAGGCTTTGGGGCAGACCCCCCCCCTTTATTCTGAGCAACTCCATGATGTCACCAAATGAGACATCTTCGGGGGGTGACCTTTGGGAGCCTTCCCCTTCCTCCAAATCCGTGTCCTCAGTCATGGACTTGGGGGAGTCTCTTGCACCTTCGCTTGTGAGGGACCTCCTCGGGGGGGGGGGCTGTCCGAGGTCTCACCAGCAACGTCTTGTTCCACTGGAACTACCTGGGACGTCAAAGCAGGCTGTCCCTGGGGCTGGGTGATGGAAGCCGGGCCCAACTGAGAAGGAGTGCAGGGTGGAGCCGTGGCAAGGGTCGGGGGCCTGGAATCCCTCGACAGTACCCTCTCTACCACGCCGAATGCCGAGGGAGAGCTGCTCTCTCTGGGATCCGAAAACAGACTCTCCCTCGGATCCGATGGATGGATCGGGGCCGGTGCCGAAGCGATTGGATCCGACAGACCAGCATGCTCCGACCCGGACGGAGCCGAATGCATACCGATACCACTGGATCCAAAGCTCAGCCCTCGGCTCCAAGAGCGCGGATCCGAAGAAAATGGACCCAACAGACTCGAGGGAAGTGTCGGCGCCGAAGTACCATAGACTATCGGCGCCGACACACCCCCCGGCTCCAAGGCTGCCCGGCTCCGAAGACTCCGAACCCGGGAAACGGGATGGAGAAGGAGCTATCGGGGCAAAGAAGGGGGTCGAGCTCCCCCCCGGGGGGGGGGGGGAGGCAGGAGCACTCCCATCTGCAGTTGGGCCTGGAGGAATCTTCTCATCATCCGGTCCAAATCTGCATCTGTGAGACTTCTCGTAGATCTCGACGAGGTCACCGAGGTGGGGCGGGAGTGTCGCCTTGATGACCTCGAAGGAGATAGAGTCTCCTCCTCCTCAGGACCCGGTGAAAAGCACGGGGACCGGATCCGAGAAGGAGGAGAACCAGAAGACCTGGAGGGAGAAGACCGCTTAGCCGGGGGGGGGGGGGGCCGAAGCAGAGGCCTCGGCCCGACGCTTGTGGTGCTTCTCCCTCTTCCTTTCTTTCCTAGCCTCCCTCTCCTCCGAGCAATAGGCGGGAGGTTGAGTCCCGGCCGGGGGGAGGGAAGCAGGAGTGGCAGCCACTGCGGGAGCCACGGAAGGACCGGAGGTAAAAGCCGAATCCGGGGGCAGAAGACCTGCCAGAATCAGCTTAGACCTCCGGTCCTTAAGTGCCCTGGGGTTGAACGCTGCACAAATGGTACAACCAGAGGACAGGTGTTCAACCCCAAGGCACAATACACACAGAGTATGGCCATCCGCTGGGGACAGCTTATGGCCACACTCGGTGCACTTAGAAAACATTAACTTTGGGGCCTCAGACATACTCAAGAAAGTAACTCACACACACAAGGCCCCAAACACACACACACAACACTGACCAAACCACGAAGGTAGGGGAAGGATAACTAGAAGTAAAATAAACTAAGAGTTTAGACTAAAAAGGGGGCTAAACACACTCTCACACCAAAGATTAAAGAAAAGATTTAAAAAGTAAAATTTTTCCTCACAAAGAGAACGAGAACGCCAGGAGACTCGGGATCAAGCTGCTGAACGAAACCGCGGCAAACTAGATCTGGGGTCAGTCAGGGTTGGCAGGGGATTATGGGTAGGGGGAGGAGCTTGGAGCTCAAATCTAAAGCTGTTGAAAACTGCCGGCTCAGATCCGGGGTCGGATCCAATTCTTAAAGGTTGCTGCACAAATGAAGTTAACTACTTCAGATCAATTTAAGGTTCTGCAACAGGAAGAAAATATCCCCAAAAATCAGAGTACCTCGTAACCACTGATACTGGCTGCTCTGAGCAACCGATGTCAGTGCTTACTTCAAAACTGTAACAGGTCATGGATTGGCTATCCACAGCACATTACTAAACTGGAAATAGAAAAGCATGATAATTGCACCATACATCATCTCACTTTCAGGTGAGAAGTCCATTTTTAAGACTCTTTAGGCAACATTCCATTAATGTGTTCACTGTACTAACAAAATTATTCTAAAATTTCTGTACATAAAAATGGAGCTATCTTGGCACCCGCTGCTTTGTCCTTGTCTGCAGGTGTACAGACACCTCTTAATCAATAACAGCTAAAGCTCCACTGACCACTTCTACTAGCATACAGCCACTAAACAACCTGTAAAAGCTATCACTCAAAAAAATAAGTAGGACACCCCCCCTTATGAATTAATAATGCAAGATAGAGCATTAAACAACGTGAGAGGCTTGACCTGCATAACTACCTACCATATTCACAACAAACTCCATCTTACTGAAAAATGCCCTACACTACAAAACGAATGCCCTACTGTCCAGCAAGGAACCTCCATTCTAGTAAATTCTTACAAATAAGTCAAATAATGTTGCAGGAGACTTGCTCTACTCCCAATACATTACCAAACTATGGAATAGTATTCCCACACAAATAAAATTCTCAGGCAAAAAAGTTGTGTACTTACCATAACGTTCCAGGTTTGTAGTCCATCTCGCCTATATTCTTGCTGGATGGGTTTGGAGCAGATATTCGGCTCCGACTCGGCCTACACTAAAGCTAGAGAGCTTTTTACTGGCTCAAGGCTAGCCCCTATCCCATGGTTCCTCACGGCAATTCCCCAGATCTAGTTTGCAAGAAAGTAATAAATACCTATCAGGTAATAATAAGAAAGAAGCTGTAAAAAATACAGCAAGGGATTAGAAACAATCCATTCCAGGTGGACAATAAGGAGCAACGTCAGGCACCAAAAGGAGGTCCACTAGATCCCCCAGAAAACAGGAAGGGGGTTGGAGGGAGGGACGCAAGAATATAGGCGAGATGGACTACAAACATGGAACATTATGGTAAGTACTTAACTTCTTTATGTTATGTATTCCTATCTCGCCGTAATTCTTGCTGGATGGGACAGTGTCCCTAGCACCTTTATCCCAGGTGGCTCAAGCGAAGAGACTCTTCAGCACAGTGGACCTGTCCCGGGAGGCCAAATACAATTTGTAATGAGTGACAAACGTATGTGGTCTTGCCCAAGTAGCTGCTGCACAAATAGTATCAATTGGGAGCCTAGATCTAAAGGCGCATGAAGTAGCTACAGCCCTAGTAGAGTGACCTTTAGCTTTTAACAGTAATTGTCTACCAGCTTGTTGATAAGCAAAGGATATGCAATCTGAAAGCCACTATGAAAGAGTAATTTTTGCAACAGGTAAGCCTTTCCTTTTTTCAGAAAAGGAAACAAAAAGTTGATCAGATTTCCTGAATTCTTTGGTCCTGCGTATATAGAATCTGAGTATACTGTGGACATCTAGCTGGTGAAGTCTATACTCTGACTTATTAGAGTGGTTTGGAAAAAAACACAGGTAGCTCAATGGTAGTATTCAGGTTGTGTTCTGAGCATACCTTGGGAAGAAAGGAAGGGTTTGTCCTAAGAGAGACACTATCCTTGTGAAAGATAATGTAAAGAGGTCGAATAGTTAGGGCTTGAAGTTCCAAGACTCTCCTAGCCGATGTTGTAGCTACAGCTACCAAGAACAGGGTTTTCCATGATAACAATTTCAAGTCTGACGACGAGGATGGTTCAAAGGGTGCAGACATCAAAGATGAGAGGACTAAATTTAAGTTCCAGGATTCTAAAGGTTGTTTTATTGGGGGCCTAAGAAGAAGAACTCCTTTTAAGGTGGTTTTAGAGGGAGTGTTCCATGATTGGATTTCCCATGAAACCAAAATGGAAATTGGAAATGGCAGCTAATGGAACTGCAACTGTAGCAGCTGCCGCTCCTTCATGAAAAATTGTTAGGAAGGATAAAATGGATTCTAAAGGAGCTGTATATGGATCTAAGCCCCGGTTTGTAGCCCAAAGGGAAAACCTTTTCCATTTGCTAGAATATAGTTTCTGAGTGGAAGGTTTATGGGATGTAATTAGGATGTGTTTGACCGTTGGGGATAAGGGAATGCACCTGGCTATACGTGGAATTGGAGCAGCCATGCTGTCAATTTGAGGGTGTGGATGGAGGGGTGGAACTGTCCCGATTGATGAATCAGGAGATCTGGAGATGGATCCAGAATCCATGGTTCCTCCAAAAGGTAGAGCCACAGGAAAGGAAACCAAACTTGTCAAGGCCAGTAAGGAGCAATGAGGATCAAGGAACTCCTCAACTGTCTTGCTTTCTGTATTACTTTGGGTATGAATGGGAAGGGAGGAAAGGCATAGAGAAGTCCCGGGGGCCAATCGTGAATTAGAGCATCCCTGGGTGACATCCCCGGATGGGGAATGAGGGCAAAGTAGCTGCTGCATCAGTCAAGGCCCATTCCACCAGGGCAGTCTACACCTCTAGTGCCTTTTTCAAAGGCATTGATTCCAGATCCATTCTTAAGGCTGCACTTGGACCACTGTGCACACTTTCATGAAGCGTTACAAAGTTGGTGCCTTTTCCAGCTATAGAACCTTTACCAGATATGTTCTCTTAGGACTGGTAGACCGCACCCCTGTACATAACCCTACCCCTTCACAAATGTTACCTTTGTGAATTACCCAAACATATTCAAATAAAGTAACAGTGATCTAAGGAAAGACAGATTACAGTCATGCAAGAACTTACTGTAACAGCAGATGTCTAACTGATTACTGTTGCAGTACTGCTTCCCTCCCTCCTTCCCTCGTCTTTCCTGTCTTTTGTGGACCAAGGTGGGCAGTTTATTTTCTATCCTACTACCTGGACGTTTCTTTATTCTCTTTTTACTTAGGCCCTCTCCAGGTCTCTCACGGGGCTAGTTAGTCCAAGGATCCTACTCTCATCTGCAGTATGTACAGTGTCTAGGTTTTTTGGTACCCCAGCTGGATGTCAGGCTACCCTCAGCAGAATAACCCACAAACTATGGAATATTACAACAGTGATTAAAGGAAGGACATTTGTCGTTACAAGTCTGCTGAATAAGTCCATAGATTATGGTCTAGGAAGATGTACGTATTGCTAAGAGCTTAAGACTATTTTGCTCAATTACTCAGTGCCAGAAAACAAGTATCTTTTTTGCAAAGCTGGAAATATGTGATGCCCTAAATCCCCATTTACTGGCAATACATTACAGTATGGCTTTTTGTTGATTTGAAGTTGTCTTGAAATACTATCAAGACTCTGAAAGATTTTATTTCTTTAAAGCTAATGTAAAGAGATTTTCTTGATAAGACTACGTGCTCTGAAATGAAAATACTGAAATGGAGGTTCCAAATACAATCCAAACTACTTGCTGCTAAATGCTGAGAAACTGCTGGAGGAAAAAAAAAAAAGACGTCATAACTGGACTTTTCCACTAGAAAGACTTTTTACTTATTGTGCCTGGAATCATTCATTCCAGAAAGTTTATCAGCTCCAGACTTCTGATTCATTTCTGAACTATGGAAGTATACTCTGGGGTTTGCAGCTAACCCAAAAGACAGAGCTGGAAAAATGAAAGCAACAGCATTACATATAAAATAAAATAAACTTTTGCAAGACGACCTTACTGGGATATGAAGTATGCACTCACCACATCCAATGTTAACATTTTTTTCTTTTCTGCAAATGGAAGGACTGTTTAACATCACCATTTCACATTACCAGAATGAATGTGAAAAGCCTGGCAAGATCACTGCCAGTCTCAAGCGTACCTTCATTTTTCTGGAACCAGGAAGACTGCCATTCAGAGTGTGATGGTTACTGCATGGGAGTCAACTGTATGACTTTTTTTCTAGAAGCTGCTTAGTCATTAACAAGATTCATGTAATCTGAAGTGAATAGAATAATCCTGATGTGTACAAGATTAGAAAAGTTAACAGATGCCAAATCAGAAGGGACTGCAGCACACGTAGCCTTCTCAGCTTGTGAAAGCAAGAAAATCTACATTAGGAACACGAGAATCCATTTAAGATGAAGGCAGAAAGAGGATGCATCCACAAGACAAACGTTTCAAGGGTTCCAGGTTTCTTGTAGAGAGGGGCTAAGGAGACATAATACAGCCCCTGGCTTTGAGTACAGGTAATTAAGTCTGTCTTGAAACAATTCTGAGTAAGGAAAGCAAAGCCAGAAAGGCACAATTACAGGTCCTTCTTCATGCATACAGAGGGTCCTGACCCTGGACATGTATCATGCTTCACAGAACGTGTTTAACAGGTGGAGAAACAGGTCTCTTATGTAAAACTATCATCTTTATGTACCTAAACACTAAATGGGGCACAGAAGATGATCTGCTCTACTGAAAATGACATTTCAAAAATAGTTAAAGACCATTTCAAGTGTTTTTTTTTTTTTTTTTTTTTTGAGGCCACGTTCCTAAAATCTTCTACTAACTATACTAAACTCAAAGGTCAACTGACTTTGGGAAAGAGGGATGGGCATCTCCTTCAGAGAAAACCAACTCAAAAGGAAAAGTTTCCAAAAATTTACCAAACAAAAATAGGTCTTCCTTAACTCTGAAATCAGAAGTTGAAAAAGAAACTTTCTGCCAAGTTGGTTTGGTCAGCAAACCCCAGTGAATTTCACTCTGATGAACCAACTTAATGCAAGGTAACAATGATGCATAAGGGCAGTGAAGGATCGGGGAAGAAGGTCAGAAGAGAGCTTTCAAGAGGTAGTCACCTCAGTTGATCATTTACAATTCAGACAAAAGCTACCCATCCATGAAGACTTGCCTGAAGGCACTAACAGACTTGGGTTGCTGAGTTAGCAAAGCAGCAGAAATGGAAAACTGAAGGAGTTAATTTAGCAGTGTGCAACTTAGGAAGGGGGAGTGTGCAGGTAATGTCACAGGCTGGGATGACTGAAGCTTGAACTAGTGGCCCAAGTTAATGACCGCTACCTATCATACACTATTACTGTACACCTACTTGGCCAGCTTTTACTAAATTCTTTTTTTTTTTTTAATTACACAATTCTTAAGGTACACCACAACAGGAGTCCTGAAGCTAGGGTATTTAGTGCTAGTTCAACATGGTGTGTGTGTGTACATGTGTGTGCGAGAACTAGTCTGAAGAACACTGCCACACATCACACACACTCTATATGCCATGCACTGGTGAATCCACAACTCAAAGCCTCCCAGGGCAAAATGCAAGGGGAAGACTGTAACCGCACCCACTCAAGGTTCACTCTGAAAAATGGGGAGGCACCTCTTGCATGTCAACACACTTGGAAAAGACAAACAGTGGTGAACTCCTACTACAGAAGGATGCACTTATTGACATAAGTGCAACAGTATGGGGCCAAAACTGGACAGTGTATCTCTTACCTGAGCTAATTTGTTAAAAAGAAAACAATAAGCCCCTTTGAATGGCGTTTTATCATAGGGATTCACTTGAATCATCTTTAGAGGCTGTGTATAGTCAAGCAGGACTCAAGCTTCTGCTTGCATCATCTGCACAACCCAATGTACAGTGCTGGAAGAGGTAGCAATGCAATGAAGCCAAATAAAACTACAAGGCAGAACAAGCAAATCTACAACTGTCTTGTTTTGCTACATGGTCAACAAAATGGGGGGGGGGGGTCCTGTCCTTTTTCTGTCATCACTAAACATAGGAACTTGAGCAACAGCTGTTAGCAGAATTCTGGATAGTGCAACTGAGTATCCATCGCCCATTTTCAAATTCTTAAGGCCTCTCTGCAAAGTGGGTAAGACTTGGTTCCCCCTTGTTTATGTAGCACAGAACAGACTTGTTGTCTGACTAAATTGCAATCGTTCCAGTGGGAAGGGAACTGTGAAGTGCTTGCAAAGCATATAGCACCGCTCTCATATCCAGAACATTGATGTGTAAGTGGTTCTCGTGGTTTTGCCAAGTACCTTGGACTGTCTTTCCCAGATAATGCCCCCCCCCCCCCAATCTGGGAAGCGTCTGTGGTCAGAATTGCTTTCTCTTGGGGAGGAACAAGTGGACGACCTATGACAAGTTGTTTCGTGTGTAACCACCATGTCAGATCCCTTTTGCATGCGTTTGTTAATATCTGGTGAGACAATGGAAGGTCTTGCATTGACCATTGTGTAAACAGCATCCATTGGAGAATCCTCATATGTAGATGAGCAAGAGGAACTAATAAGATGGCGGAAGCCATAGTCCCTAGGACTTGGACTATTCTGGCCTGGACTCTCTGTTTAATAAGGATCTGATCTGACTGCGTAGAAATTCCACTCTTTCCTGTGTTAGCTTTCTGAGCCTAGATATACAATATGTTGCGAGGGAGATAAGACAGACTTTTGCAAGTTGACAGTGATGCCTAGGCTGGCGCACAAGGATAAGAGTCTCGTCCCTGGTCCTTATGAGTTGATGCTTGGTGGTAGCAGTGAGGAGCCAGTCGCCTAGGTACGGAAACACCTGGAATCCTTGACGTCTCAGGTGAGCCGTTACCACTGCCATGCATTTGGTAAACACTCTGGGGTCTGTAGTGAGGCCAAAGGGCAGTGTTCTGAACTGAAAATGGCTGGCTCCCAGCAGGAAGCGCAAGTGTCTCCTGGAGCACCTGCCCATTTTGATGTGGTAGTACGCATCCTGGAGATCGATTGAGCACATCCAGTTGTCTTTCCCGATAAAGGGAAATATCGACTGCAAAGTGACCATTTGGAACTTTGACTTTCTTATATGCTTGTTGAGCCTGCTGAGATCTAGAATTGATCTCCAGCCCCCTGTCTTTTTTGGAACTAAAAAGAATTGAGAGTAAGTTCCAGACCCTACTTGCTCTGCGGGGACTTCTTGGATGACTCTTTTTTGCAGCAACGAGATGACCTCTGATGTTGCACGGTCTAGTTGGATGAGTGGTATGTCTGGAAGAGACCGGTTTTGTTGGGGGTTCGGAAATAAAGGGAATCAGGTAACCTCTGGATATTACTGTATTTTCCCAACGATCTTGAGTGATAGTCAGCCAGGCGTTTGGGTACAGTGATATACGACCCCCGACTGCTTCCAGAGACGGACAGTCGGGCAACCCTTCAGGGTGGATGGAAGGGACGATCAGAGAACGCTTCTCTATCTCCCTGATGTTGCGAACCTCCTCTGCCGCAAGGGTGGCGTCTTCCATTATATCCTCCCAGTCTGCTCCCTGGGGGAGGGTTGACCTTGTGCCTGAGGAAAACCTTTTTGGGATTTGTAGAACCACATTTTCCTTCCTGTATTACCCTTGGGATAGGGTCTGGACGGAAGAGAGAAACTGACTCCAACGGCAGATAAAGTTTTTCCTTCCTGCTCGCACCTAGTCAAAGTTTCTTTCACTTGGGGGTCCAAAAAGAGATGAACCATCAAAGGGAATGTTAGTGAAGGAAGACGAAGGATTCCGTAAAATTACAAAGGCGCATCCACGAATGTCTCCTGAGGGATATTCCTGCTGCGGCTGCCCTGCTCGCTCCATCTGCCGCATATGAGATCAGCCTCATGGAGGAGTTAGCTATGGAAGTAAGGGTGGAGAGCTGCACGGAAACCTTGTCCATGGAACCCGGAGCTACTGAACCCTGGAGGGCATCTCCTAACTCTTTCAGATCATCCCTCTGAAGATGAGTGAAATGAGTCAGGTAATTCAGCGATCTTAGTGTAAATGCCGCTGAAGAAAAAGTAAGCTTCCCGTACCTATCCATCGTCTTGGACTCCTTGTTAAGAGGATGGATATTAGAAGACATCTCAGATAATTCCTTCTTGATGGCCGCTGCTACCACCATAGCATCAACTGGAACTCCCTTGCTAAGAAAAGACTTGTCCTCAGGTGCGGTCATAAATTTGTTTGGTCTCCTTGGGACGGTTTCCACTGAATCTGGAGAGGTCCATGCTTTCTGCGAAATTACCCCCAAAAGTTGGTCATAAGGCAGTGTCACCCAAGAGGTGAAAGGTCGGCAGACAAAGGCCTCAAGATACACTGATTCATCCTCAGTAGGGTTTAGAGGTCTTCCAATCACCCCTCTGTCTAAGGATTTCTAGGATGTCAGAGAAGGAGACATCCTCAGAGGGTGATCTAGGGGACCCTCCCTTCTGATTCCTCTAAATCAGCGCCTGATGTGACAGATTCAGGGGAGTCTACATGTTTCCTCTTGCATAACCTCTTTCGAGGGAGCTCTCCAGTGGAATAATCTGGGGAGGTCTCAGAAGAGGGGGCGCCTCCAATGGGGCTACTTGAGCCTCTGGTTTCCCTACGCTGTGGGGGGTGGCAGGGGAGAAGAGGTTGCTGCCTGCTGCTGGTGGGACACACGTTCCAAAGGAATGGTTTTGGCAGAGGATAAAGCCTTCTCTATAGCTTCGAAAGCCTTTCCCCCCCGCTCTGAAGACCTCCGCTCCGAGGGGGAAGATGGTCGACTCCTAGCAAGAGGGAAAGGCTCCGAAGCAGAAGTGGGAGCCGAGGCTCCGAGAGGGGGGGGGGGTCGGTTCCGAAGAGAACCCAGGGTGACTGTCCCCCTCGGAGTCGACACAAGAGCGTCGGCTCCCAGAACCCTCAGCTCCAGACTGAACCATCGAGGATAGAGTAATTGGCTCTGAGGAAACGGGCTGAATCCCCTGAGCCGAAGGGTCGAAGACAGAGGAACCTGACGTAATAGGCTCCGAGAGCGAAGCAGTCGGAGGAGGAACCGTGATCAGTACGGGGGACGGCTCCGAGACCTTTGGGTCTGGAGGGGTCAATTATCTAGCCAAAGCTGGATCTGAAAGCAACATCTTCACCACCCTCTCAATGTCCTCATCTGATAGGGTCCTGGAGGATCTGGCGGAAACTGAAGAAGACCTCCTTCTCTCCAAAATAGGAGATCTCAAATAAGGAGATACAGTCTCAATGTCAGGCAAAATCATCGGTACTGAAGACTGTCTCAGAACCGATGGAATGGACTGCACCAAAGATGAAGCAGTCGGAATCGGAACCCCTTGGTTCCGACGCTTTAGACTTTTTGGTCGGCTCCGAAGTCGGGGCCAATGATTTTCTCTTTGAAGATTTTGGAGCTGCCTGACCAAGTTCCAGCTATTCCTGGAAGGAACTGGTCATGAGTCCCCTGTCAATAAGTTTTCTCTTCCTTTCGTTTAACACTCTTGTACTAAAAGCGTGACAGAAGGTGCAAGGTTCCTGTAAATGGAATTCGCCCAGACAATATACGCAACTGGTTTGGCTGTCTGTAAGAGACATTTTCTGCACACACCTGTCGCATTTTTTGAAGCCCAAAGGGCGATATTCCTTGTGAGCCTCATCTTTAGACATGGTTAAACACTAAAATATAAATGTGTAAGGAAGAAGTTTTTTTATTTTTACTTTTTTTTTTTTTTTTTTTTAACATTCACACACACAGACAGACACACACAGACAGACACACACAGACAGACACACACAGACAGACACACACAGACAGACACACACAGACAGACACACAGACAGACACACACACAGACAGACACACACACAGACAGACACACACACAGACAGACACACACACAGACAGACACACAGACAGACAGACACACAGACAGACAGACACACACAGACAGACAGACAGACACACACAGACAGACACAGACACACACAGACACACACAGACACACACAGACACACACAGACACACACAGACACACACAGACACACACAGACACACACACACAGACACTACGGCCCTCTAATTTAAATGGGCCACACAGTCCTAAGGGGGGAATAGGGGTTGACACACTCAAAAAAACAGACGCACAATACAGAAGAAACTATTAACATATATATACAAGATAGAAAAAGGACTAAAGTAAAAAATCGTTTTACTTAGCCAATGAGCCAGTAAGACGTAACTTCGAAGCTTTCATGGCAAACGAGATCTGGGGAATTGCCCTGAGGCATCATGGGATAGGGGCTAGCCTCAAGACAGTAAAAGGCTCTCGAACTTTAGTATAGGCCGTGTCGGAGCCGAATATTGGCTCCGAACCCATCCAGCAAGAATTACGGCGAGATAGGACTACATATAACATCAACCGTTTTAAACCACTTAAACATTTGAACCAGTCCTGATCTTGCACATGCTCATTACCAGGTTAAGACTTTGTGCTCACCGTACAATACTCTCAAAATATTCTCCTTAAAAGGAACACACTCAACCTTTCACTGAAACAACAAAACTGTCGCCTATACAATCCACTATATTGCACAAGGGCTTTCTCTTTATTTATTTATTTTTATTTATTTAACATTTGTTGACCAGGAAAGTCCGACTAGGTTCCACAGATCCTGTTTTCAGTGGAGGCCCGGGGAGAAATGCTCTAATGCTTTAATAACTTCTACCTCTATAAAATCTTAGAATGTATAAATGTAACTACTGTATGTGTATAAATGTAAACAAAAATTTAACTACTCTGTGTTTAACTGGAAGTACAACGTAATGTAAACAAATAAAGGTTTTCCTGACGGGCCTCCAATACAAATGGGTGCTACCCAGTTGGACTTTCCTGGTAAACAAAGAAATAGATGAAAAATAAATAAGAAGCACTGAACATACCACTCAGGGTTTTAAACTATTCACTATATAACAGAAAACATAACAGAACAGTTTAACTTAAAATGGTTTGTCAACACTCAATTCTGTGGTACCTTTATACAAAATAAATATCTCACTCTCAAGTAGCTTTAATTGCAAAAACTTTAAAGTAACCACCTAAAACTGACAACTGCTCAAGTACTCTAAAGCTGCTATCCAAATTTTGTAGTACTGCTTATGCCTGCAGCAAGAAAGGGAAAGTACAGTTTTGTACCTACCATAAATGTAGATGTTCGAGTGCTAATACAGCTGCAGTAATCACAGATGGGTTCTCTGCCGTCAGGCGGTCCCTCGGTCGGCCGAATTCCAAAGTCTTGGTCCGGCGTCGGTTGTTGTCGCTTTCTCTTCTGACATCAGTGAGGCCAGAGTATATAAGACACAGCTGACGCCATGTTCTTCAGTCTTTCTTGCCCCAGATGTCAGGTGCCCCCAGAAGGAAGGCAATACCTAAACAGTGCTTATATACATATACAAGCAATGCAATATAATCCAAAATCAGTGGTAGCAAGCAAATAAAACATAGCCGGATAACCCAGTCAGGTAGTATGAAGAGGTTGCTAGGCCTCATGCCTTTACCAAGTGGGGAAGGAGGGAGGGAAACCTGTACTGCAGCTGTATTAGCACTCGAACATCTACATTTATGGTAGGTACAAAACTGTACTATGTTCATCGTGCATACAGCTGCAGTAATCAGAGATGGGTAGAATCCCAAAGCTATGCACTGGGTGGTAGGTACTAGGAGGAACTGGGTTGAGCCAGAATGCCCTGCAAAACAGCAGTGGCAAAGCCTGCTCTTGTTCTGGAATATAAAGGCAGATGGTAGTGTTTTGTGAAGGTATGTACAGAACTCCAAGTGGCTGCCTCCAAAATATCTTTGGTAGGAACTCCTCTGAGGAAGGCTGTAGAGGTAGCTGTGGCCCTGGTGGAGTGTGATCTGATACCTGCAGGAACAGATTTCCCATGATAGGAGTAACTAAACCATATGCAGTGGCCTATCCACTTTGAAATAGTCTGTTTTGTAACTGGCTTCCCTTGAGCCCCTACAGCATGGGACACAAAGAGTTGTTCTGATTTCCTGAAGGACTTTGTTCTGTCCAAATAATAACGAAGCTGCCTATGGATGTCTAAGGAGTGTAGCAGCCTTTCCCCTTTGTTTTGAGGATTGGGGTAAAAGGTGGGTAGGTGTATGGCTTGATTTAAAGCTACCCTGGATACCACTTTAGGCATAAATGATGGGTTGGTAAAGGGAAACCCTGTCCTGATGGAAAATGAGAAAGGGCTGCACCGCCATGAGGGCCTGAAGTTCAGAAACCCTACGAGCTGAAGTGATGGCCAGGAGGAAGGCCGTCTTCCAGGACAAATATTGCAAATCTGTTGAGGCAGCTGGTTCAAAAGGAGGCAATGTTAATTTTTCTAGTATGTAATTAAGATCCCAGGCTGGTATTGGTTGTTTCCTTGGTGGTCTTATATTCTTAGCCCCTCTGAGGAACTGTCGTAGGAGTGGGTGAGAAAATAAAGGAGGATCCGTGTTGAATTCTGCAGATATGGCTGAGGCATGGATTTTTAAGGAAGAAAAAGAAAGTCCACTGTTCAATAGCTCCGCTAGGTACTGTAATACCTGAGGCAAGTTCAGTTTTCTATGGTCCTGGCCTTTTTTCTCATTCCAAGAGCAAAACCGCTTCCATTTTGCGGAGTAAGCTTTTCTAGTAGCTGGCCTTCTGGCCTCCAAAATGACATCCTGTACCTCCTTGGAGTGTAGGTTCTGTTGTGGTGTTAAGGAATTTTCCATGCAGCAAGACTGAGTGTTTTCAGCTGACTGTGAAGAGTTTTGTAGCTGTGCTGAGTCAGCATAAGAGGCATTAGAGGCAGGGACCAGGGAGGAGTATGTGTTAGGCTCCTCAGGAGTGGGTACCAGTGTTGCCTTGGCCAATCTGGAGCAATCAGTATCATCTTCGGTTTGTCTGTTCTTGCTTTCAAAAGCACCTTGGGCAGAAGAGGCAGAGGTGGGAATGTGTAAACTGTCCATGCTGTCCAACTGAAAGAAAGGGCGTCCACTCTCCAGGCCTTTGGGTGAAAGGTCTTTGAACAAAACTTTTCCAATTGATGATTCCTGTGGGAGGCAAAAAGATCTATGTCTGGCCTCCCCCATGCTTGGATTATTGCTGCAAACACCTGAGGATGTAACTTCCATTCGTGTGGATCTGTCATTTTTCTGCTTAGATTGTCTGCCAGTGTGTTTTCCAATCCTGGCAAGTACTGTGCTTGAAGTTCGATTTGTCTTTCCAGAGCCAGGTTCCAAAGAGTCATGGCTAGTCTGCACAAGGGGTAAGAATGTGTTCCTCCTTGTTTATGTACCACATTACCGTGGTGTTGTCTGTTCTTATCAGTAATTGTCCTGGATGCAGGAAGTCCTTGAAAGCTGTAATTGCATTTATTACTGCTAGCATTTCTTTTTGATTGATGTGAAGGTGCTTTTCTTTTTGGGACCATTTGCCCTGAATGCACCTGTTCGTCATGTGCACCCCCCCAGGCGTAGTCTGAGGCGTCTGTGGTTATGACTTGTTTTGCTTGAGGCTTGCAGAATGGGAGGCCTTTGTTTGCTTGACATGCTTGGGCCCACCATAGAAATTCCTTTTGCAAACATGGAATTATTGGTATTATTGTTTCCAAACTGTGACTGTGTTGAGACCATAGGTTTTTTAGGTACCACTGAAGTTTCCTCATATGCAGCTTTGCAAATGGGGTTAATAGAATGCAAGATGCCATGAATCCCAGAGCCTGCAGGATTTTCATTGCAGTAAGCCTGGTACTTTTTGCTAGTATTTTGAAGTACTGAGATAGTTGCCCTTGTTTTTCTGGTGTAAGGTAGGCCATCTGGGTGTTTGTGTCCAAGTTGGCACCCAGGAAAGTTATTTTCTGGGATGGTGTTAGCCTTGATTTCTCTTTGTTGATTGTATATCCCAGAGAAAGCAGTAATCGCGTCACATATGCCAGATGTTCCAGAAGTATGTTCTTGCTGTCGGCTTATCAGGCAGTCGTCCAGATAAGGGTAAATTTGTATCCCTTGAAGTCTGCAGTAGGCAATCACTGATGCCAGGCACTTTGTGAATACTCTGGGCGCAGTAGATAAGCCAAAGGGCAATGCAGAGAATTGATAGTGGATTGAACCTGCAAGAAATCTGAGGTATCTTCTGCAGTTTTGTCTGATTGGGACATTCAGGTATGCCTCCTTGAGGTCCAATGTTACCAGCCAGAACTCCTTGCCCAGCATGGGAAGAAGCTGCTGTAATGTGAGCATCTTGAATTTTGGTACGATTAGAAATGTGTTTAGGGTGGATAAGTCCAATCCTTTCCTTGGTACCAGGAAAAGTCTTGAATAAAAACCTTGACCTTGTTGGTGAGTAGGTACCTCTTGATTAGCTCGCATGCTTATGAGCTTTGAAATTTGCAGTTGTGCCTCTGCCCTTTGATTTTGTGGCAGGTTTGGCATGCCTCTCATTTTTGGAAGAGTGTGAAATTGAAATTTGTAGCCTCTGTTTATAATGTCCAGGATCCATTTGTCTGTTGTGACAATATGCCAATTGCTTGCAAATAGTGCTAGTTTTCCTCCCAAAGGTGCTGCCAGCTGAGACATGCTTGGCATGGAAATGAGGAGTCATTGGGTTTGCTTCCTGTATTGTTGTGCACTGTCTTCGCCACCTCTTGGTGCTGGAGTTTGCCATTGTCGGCCTCTATATGATCCTTGTGATTGCCCTCTGCCCCTTGTGCGTCTGTATCTACCTCTTTGGGGCTTGTCAGTGGCTGGAAAGGACCAGTCTTTTGAAGGCCAATTTCTGCTAAAACGTGGTGGTTGGACCTGTAAGAAAGCTTTGACAGTTTGCATAGATTTGGCTTTTTCTTCCATTTTCCGTAGTATCTCCTCAGCATTAGTACCAAACAGCACATCCTTTTGTAAAGGAGCATCTAGAAGTTTAGCTTTCACATGATCAGGTAAATTTTGTTCCCTAAGCCAGGCATGTCTGCGAATGACTGATCCTGTAGCTGCCGCTCTACTTGAGGCCTCTAAGGCATCATAACCACATTGTAAGGTGTGTTTACCCACTTGTTCTGCACTATGCATCATATCCTGTAACTCCTTTAAATCTTGTTGTTCAGGTTGAGACATTTTGTTCCTCAACTGTGATAACAGGAACTGTTGATATTTAAGCATATGAAACTGACAAGTTAAAGCCCTCATGGCTAGGGTGGCCGAGGTATAAACCTTTTTCCCCCACCTTTCCAAAGATCTTGATTCCCTTTCTGCAGGAAGTGGATTTTTGGCAGTGGAGGCCTTCAATCCCTTGGGGCCTTGTGAAATGGTTTCAGGGTCAGCATTATGGCTTTTGAAGAGAAATTGGTGAGAGCTGGGTACTCTGTAATACCTATCAGGTTTGACTGGTGCAGGAGGCAGAGAATCCGGGTTAAGACAAGCCTCCGAATAGACATCATCCAGTATGTCCAAAACAGGGGGTATAGCCAGAGGTCTGTGTTGAGGTAACAAAAGAAATTCCCTGAGACTTTTCTTGGAATCTGTAAAGTCTTGGCCTTCCCAATGGAAGAGTTCCCTCAAGGTGTGTAAGGTTTCCCCAAAGGAAAAATCCTCAGGAGGGGATACAGAGGGAATGGACTGTTCTGCATCCGAATCCTCAAAAGGAGAGTAAGAATGTTCCTCTGCATCAGAATGTTCTGATAAAATGGATCCCTGATCAGAAGAGGGAGAATCTTCCTCCACTCTGGGTCTCTTGTCTGGAGGGGGTTGAGAACCTCTGATAAGAGTAATTAAATCCTCAGCCATTCTAAGCATCTGTTTTTTAGGCATGGGACCTGGAGATGGGCCCTGTACAACAGGCCTCACGGGCTGCCTGGCTGCTTTGGATTTAGTAAAGGCCTTAATTGAAAAAGAAGATGAGGGCCTAAATACACCATGGGTGGAGGTGGACCTGTCCACATTAGTAGGCTCAACATTAGCAGAGGCTTCGGTTGTAGTCTGGGAAAGGGCCGAGGACCCAGCGGTCTCCGGTACAGAGGACACCGCCAAAGAAGTGTCGTCGGTAGTCAGGGACTGCAAAGGCGTCTCGCTGAGAACCGGACCACGTGTAGCCTGTTTTGGCGTGGTGTCGGCGGGGACCACGGGCCTCGCGTGCCGGTCCTTTTCCTTGCGTTTTTTGTCAAAACGGTAGTCTGAGAGTCCGACGACATTTTATAATCAAAAGCTTTACCAAAGTGGTGTTGGGCGAACTCCGCCCGACGCTTAATAGTGCGTTTATTGAAGGTAGCGCAAAGCGACAGCCCGAGACGTCGTGGTCTGGGCCCAAACAAGGTATGCAGCGGGAATGGAAATCCTTATGCGGTATTTGCTTCCCACAAGAAATACAATTATTAACTTTTTCTGACATCGGTCTGAGGCAAGAAAAGTTTCAACGGGTACTTAGCTTTAATGAAGACTTCGGATTCCAAAATATTCGTAATTCAGGAGCTGGCCGACCGGCACTTGCGAACTGTTTCTGCTTCGAGCACCGCGCGGCAAAAAAGACTGAAGAACATGGCGTCGGCTGTGTCTTATATACTCTGGCCTCACTGACGTCAGAAGAGAAAGCGACAACAACCGACGCCGGACCAAGACTTTGGAATTCGGCCGACCGAGGGACCGCCTGATGGCAGAGAACCCATCTGTGATTACTGCAGCTGTATGCACGATGAACATCTACCACTTCCTAATGAGGAATACAACCTTGCTATCCAACTGTTAACACATTCTTTGCAATGAGGAGTTTTACTCCCAAGGGAACCCCACTACAACAGCACAAAGAAGCCGAAATACACTATAAAACTCAGAATGCCAATTAACACACAATTCACCCAAGCATGGGAAAGACCAATTCTGTAAAATGAAAGTTTTGTACTTCCTTTCTGGATGACACGAACAGGCAATATAATAAAGAAAAAAGGACTGAAAGGTTCCCCAATGGGGTACTTATCTTATTTCTCGAATCCCACGGCAGCGAGACCAGGAACACCTGGCATAGGACTGGACGCTAAGAAGTTCTGAGGGGTGGTGCGTGCAGACATCACTTTTATGGCCCATGTTCCTGGAGCCACGCCAGACATCCCACGCACCTCTTAGAGACTGAAAAACTTTTGCATACTGCCCGAACATACGCAAAGCAAGAGGAGTAAACCCATATGTGGAATACTGAAACATTGGAATAGAAGGATATCGACAGATGCGTGTTGTCTTCTGTCCTTCTCAACCTGTAGTTTAATGGTTTCAGTGCCAGCATCTTCGGTCCTGGAGATCAAGCTTCTTATACCTATAATACTCTAACTGAATCTCCCCAGATTTGGCCCTATCATTGCCACTAGAAAAAAAAAAAGGAAATAAAGTGCATCAAGAAAACCCTCCCATATAAAAATTCAGGCCTGATCTGCACAGACAGCGAAGAGGCTACAACTAACAGTGAATCTGGAAGGAGTATGGAGAGAGGGATGATCGAGGACGACAGAAGCATCCTCTCAACCGTCCAGATTTTTGCCTCATATTTTTGGTCTGGTCCTCATAAAAATTGTGTTTTTTCTGGCAAATCACGGGGGACTGAAGCCGCTAAGTAATGACAGACATTTGAGTTCAGAGTTTATATACTTCAGAAAATACTTGTAATGCAAAACCTATTATTCTAGTAACTTTTCAGTTTAGCAATTTTTAAAATCTGTCCCCATCTTGGGGCCTTTGCCCCACCGCCCACATTATTTTTGGATTTGTTCAGATTTCTTGTGCCAAGACATTGAGAGGTATTGACAGAAGACTATGCATATCTATCATTATGGTAAGTACATAACTTTCGTATCGGATGCATTTTCCATCCATATTAAATTACGGGACAGAGTCCTCAGACAGTAAAATCACTGTGGTCCTAGGAGAGAACATTCTGCAAACCTGTAGAGTCAGAGGTGGACCCTACATCTAGACCAAATATACCTTTGTCACCCATTACAGATAGGACAAATGTCAGACCAGGCAGTTGCAAAAATGTCATCAATACAGGCCTCAGCGAAAAAGGAAACCAAAGTAACCACTGCTCCGGTAGAATGAGCCCTAAGTTTACCAGGCAAAGGCTCTCAGATTTTCTTTAATGTTTGGTTCTGTCTAAATAGCATTTCAGTTGGCAGTGAGCTTCCAAGCAATGAAATAAATACTCTCCTTTGTTATTGAAATTAGGAATGAAAACAGGCAAATGTATAGGCTGAATGAGAACGGACTCTGAGGCTACTTTAGGCAAAAAGGATTACTTCTTAAGGTGACTGCATTTGAAAGATTCAGGTGAAGTATGCCTTTTAAAAAGCCGTTTGCCCTCAGTTCTAGAAAGCAGTGGTGGATTTAATGGCAGACAAGCAGGGCTAGCGGAGAAGTAGGTTAGACCATGTTTAAATAGTTAACCCATGACAAAACAAGATGTGTACCCACCAAACAGGGGTCCTTGGTAACACCATATGGAAAATCTGCTCCAATTGGAGATGCAAGATTTTCTAATAGTAGGTTTCTCACCTTCTGGGGTACTGCAGGCACATCCTCTAAGAATTGGTATCTGAAGGGGATTAAAACTCTGTGACCAAGAGAATCAGGTTGAAAACCTAAATGTTGGAGTTGATCAGCTTTTGTTTAGGTAAGTCCATTCTGTGAGGTAACTTGAAATGATTGCCCCTGGCCATATGAAGTAGAAAGGTGAAACAGTGTTGTCTGGGCCGGAAGGGAGTCACTAGCAACATTTTTGGCTTGGCCGTCTGTATCTTCAGGAGAACCTTTGGTATCAGGTGGAGGGTAAATGGGAACTTCTGCCAGTTGAACAACATGGCATCTGTCCTCCAGGCTTACTAACAAGAGGTGCTGGAGCAAAATGGTCCGAGTTGCCTGTTCTGATTGGAGGCAGAAAAATCTGTCTGAGGTGTACCCATTTTGTGGACCATGTCCAGAAAGACCTCTCTGTACAGCATCTGTTCATAGGGGTCTTCTCTGAATCTGCTGAGATTGTCTGTGAGAACATTGTCCTCTGAAGGAATGTAAACTGCCTGTAGGGACAGTTTTTCTTTCCATGGATATCTCCAAAGCACTTATAAGCTAGTAAGACTTGGTGCCCCGTTTGTTGATATGCCACATAGCTAAGGTGATTGTGAACACTTTCAGGGGACCTGGGCTCCACACTTGAGAGAGCCACCTGTAAGGCTTGGATGAGGGCTTTCATCTTCATCACACTGATATGCTCTTTGAGTTCTCTGGGGGACAGTTATACCCAAACTGTTTTGGAGCCTCTTCACATACACCAAGCCAGGTTGGGTGAGTTTTTATGTTGGTCCTGGGTGTTGAGAGAGATGGAACTTACTTGTTGAGGGAAGAAGGCTGTTGAGCTTATGAATACTATATCCCGGCAAGGGTTCAGGGAAGACTTCCTTAGGTTGAGTGTGAATCAGTCTTTCCAGAAGAGACTTGAATTTGAAATGTAACTTCAGAGTTTGTTTCCTTGAACAAGACATGAACAAGAAGGTCATCCAGATAGGGGGAAGTATCCCCCGCCGCCTTCAGAGGGCTGTGGCCACTGGTTTGGCCATCCACAGGAGTTTGTCTTTAATGAATTACTAATGACATCATAGAGTAACAGTTTTTTGATTGGATATGCTTTGATTTAAATTTATTGTCTTGTATGTGAATGAGTCTGAAGAAGCGAGTATCTGTTGTATCGCGAAAGTGCTTACTCTTGCATTTCTCATTAAAGCTTTATTTTTTGGAACTTGGAATCTACTCAGCCGTGGTCAGTTTGTTTATTTTATTTTTTGTTACTGCCTTGAGGTGTAAACCAAGTGTTTATCCAGTCTTTGGACCTCCTTTTTTCTACATTTCCTAAGTGGATTTTGACTGGAACATGGCTGAGGGTGGCTATACTACTGGGCTTGGAAGGAGCCAATATGAACGACTTACTGGACTGTTATGCATGGAACTCGATCCTCTTATGCAGAATCCAGTTTTTCCAACTACTAACAGCTGACTGACTATGACACCCATAAGAAGTTTATAGAGCTATACAGGAATCTAGAGAATAAAATGTATAGCTTTAAGAGACTGCAATGGCAGAGGTTTCACCTTGAGGCATCATTGAAGTATAAAATAGTACCCAGAGGCTTAAGGGTACTAAATATGCCTACTTATGGAGAAACGTATCCAGACCTTTATTTATTTTATTTTTAGTTTACATTTGTTAACCGGGCTAGTCTAACTGGATATATTTCCATTTTCAGTAGAGGCCCGGGGAGAAAAGCTCCAATTGCAACAATTAAAAATTGAAATTAAACATTTAAAAATTAAAACAGTTAAAAATTAAAAATCAATATTAATACATAAATGAATGGATTTCAATAGAAGATTATTCAAAAAGCAGGAAGTAATTAGAATACAAAAAATTACAGAAGTATTACTACAGTAAAGTAGGTATTTACAATAGTAGAGGAGACTATGTATAAGATAATTCAATATGCAGATAGATACATGTAGACTATCAGTGTATTAAACAGGATAGAGATTTTCAGAGCATTAAACAGGATAGATTATATCAGTATGTTGAATTCTGTAAAGCAGTTACCATCCTACTTCAAGAATGTGAAATAGGTAGAGGTTCAAGAGGAGAAATATCTGTAGTAAAGGAGAAGATTAATCCGGGTTGCTACAGGGGCATATAACCAGTGTGTTTTGAGGTGTCTTTTGAGGTTTTGTTTAAAGAGAGGCAGTGAAGAAATTAAAGTTAGGTCATTAGGCAGAAGGTTCCAGTTTTTTCCCCACAGAGTTGGAAAACGGAGAAATTCCAGCCATGTTGTAAGATTTGCTTATGCTAGCAAGAAGCTTGCTGGAAGAGCAAAGAGAATTTAGATTTTTGTATGGGATTATGAGATGGGAAAGTATAGGAGTGCTGTTAGGTTTATAAAATATCTTGTGGGCAATGGTGAGTTGGGAGAGTTTCAATTGGTTTTGAAATTCAAGCCAGCCTAGCTGCGTTAGATTCAGACAATGGTGAGTTCTAAAAGGATTTAAAACATGGGTGTTTCAGGGTAGCACAACAATGCAAATGTTTGCAAATTTTACTAAACAAAGTGACACTGCAAAAACATACAGGTAAATTGTTCAAGGGCACTCAAACTACTCCATACTGATATTTTGACTTCTCCCTCATTCATCTTCCCAAGCAACCCATTTTCTCAAAGATCCCTAACAGCACTAACCAACACTGTTTAAACATTCTAGGCTTTTCTTACTGTTGCAAAAAAAAAAACCCTTTAACCCTACACTCCCTCACACTAACTGCTTCAACAACTGAAAACTTCATTCAACAACAGTAGCAACACCACAAACAAATCCTCATTACTTTCTGACCCATATTCCCACCTCTATTCATACCAGACTATCTGTACATTCACTTCTGTGATTTACTGCTTTCCTGCTTTGATTTTTCCTTCCAAAAGTAAAAAGCATAGCCTGACTAAAAAGTAAAAATGTATTACTCAGAGCAAATAGTTTAGCCAGAGAATTCATCTTCATTGTATAAAACAGACGGCGAGTGTCTCTCTCTCTCTGCCCATGCGCATATGTCGCTGGGCGCATGCATGTGCATCCCTGTCTGCCTGTGTGTGAATTAAACATGCTTCCTACATCTTCAGAACAAATCTCTTTTGGTGATTAAATAAATAACTCCCATAATCAAACAGAACTTGCACAGAATCTGAAGCAATGTGCAATAATGCCTTACCTGTCCCTCTCCTTTTCCTTGCCGGAGGAACCAGATGGGTTGGATCCTAAGGTGTCACTTCCATTCTGCAGGGAGGAGCCTGTACCTAAATTAGTCATATGAATGGGTCCATGCTAAGAGTAGAAAAACACAGCCACATTAGCAATGCTAAACCTCCCGCTACAACTGTGTGAGCTTCAGCCAGGCCAGCTCAACTTCTGCTTTTGTTTCTTGCCCTTTCACAATTATAGCAGTGATGCATGCAGCTGTACCTCTTTTTCTGCACTGTTTCTGTTTTTCCAAATTTATTATACTTCAATCTCTAACTTTCCAATAAATCAAAAGCTTCCCACTGTACTCAAATGAACAAAATCGCAGTTAAACAGCAGAGGGCTTTACTTAAACGTGTGATGGCTGCCAAGGGTTAAACAGATGACACTTGTATTGTCCTAGGTTAAACATCGTTGTTACTCCGCTATGAAGATAAAAATAAATAAAATACAAGACTACTCACCTCTCACTTGTTTAAAGAATAGCACACAGCTCAAATTCAAACAAACTTCTCTATAGGATATGTTGATCTACACAGAAAGTAAGCTCTTCCCTTAACCAAAAAATTTCTCAGTGCACTAGAGGAAAGGACAATATGGACATTAAGCCACAGATTTTGTAAGCCACTCAAACTGGCTACATAGATGCAGATAAATCATCATACATAAACTTTTATAACTATAGCCCTCTCTAAAGAGCAAGGACAACGTGCAATTAATCAATTCCCAGCAAACGTAACTCTCTGAAAAAAACTACTACGAATCTTAAAGGATGACTAGTACCCTGATGAGTACAATATGAAAACAGAAATGTTTGAGAAAAATGCTATATAAGGTTCATTGCACTAAAAGTGATCGTGAAGAGCCTCTCAAGCAGCTGGTACAAACTGCAGAATTCTTATTCAGTCACATGTAATAGCAGCCAGTATCAGAATGTTCAGCTGTCCCAAACTTCACTGCTTCCTGATTTGCAAAACATACATACAGGGTGGCTCCTACAAAGTACTCCCAAGTTATTCTTTGCCCTCACTTTCCTCTTCGTTTGTCTGATGAGCTCTTTTGGTCTCCTAAAAGTGGCAAAAACCTAAGTGGGGACAAAGGTGAGTGGAAAACCTACTGACGCTACTGCAAAACATAGCCTTGAACACCCATCATTCTGGTAAGTACCCAGTCTTTCTCCTGCATGTCTGCTGCAGCAGATTCTTACTATAGGACACTCTCAACCAGTACTCAAGTAGCAGCAAACAAGAATTAAGAAAGGCAAAATGCCCCATACCACTCCTCAAGTAAAAGTCTCAATTTGGAAATCAAAATCTGTAATGATTAGCTGCCAGAAAGATAACTACCAAGGGGGCACAGTAGCAGCTCTAGTCACCATGTATGCATTAACCTCACTGACCAAATGCTACCATGCTTTGGTTACACAACTCCAAATTATGAGCCCTTCACTGTTAATTTTATGAACATTTTCAATTTGCAAAATGTGACAAGTTTATTTTTACTTTCTAGTTATCTCAATGTACTATATGATCTCCATCCGGGCAAAGCGGTACAATAACATTTCCAATGTCTCTATGGAAAAAGGAACTGAATTGACAGATAATGTAATTTAGGTTAGTGACTGATAATACAAGCCCTAGATATGTTTTGGAATAACCCTGTCTTACAGATCATGACAAAACAGCAATACAAGTAGTAATACTGTTTCAGTCATTATATGCACAGCCCCTACCTTCACTGACCAGCTGTGCTGTGCAGTGGCTGTCCTACAAGTATAAAAGCCAAAAAGTTTAAGGGAAAAAAAAAACAGACATCACCGCTGATGTTTCTGCAGTTTAAAAATGATCTCAGACAGAAATTGTGCGGCACATGTAGTTTAATGACATGAATGGATAGACCGCTGAGTAACAGCGGAGGTACACTATGAATTGTTTTTGTTTAAATTTTTTTATCCACTACTTCACAAAGCTTTAGTCTCACTGTATACAAGTGTAAAATGCAGTTAAGAACGCACAGCACAATTATATTTATTAAGCTGCAAGACTGTCTGCTTGCTCTAACTGCATTAGTCTTTTGCATATTTTCTATGTTCAGTACAGCTTTTCTAGCATACCTGGAATGTGGGGACAAGTTAATCTGAATTCAATACAGAGGAAGCACCACAGCTGACAAGTGTAAGCCCTCCCTCCTCAGATAAACTCATACCATCAGTACTCAGATTTTTTTTCCAAACATCTTTATTAAATTTACACACATGACAAAGGCAATCTTAAATCTTAAATGAAAAACATACAAAATGATATCACTTTAGTTGCAAACAATTTACATCACAGACGCCACTGAAACAACTGTGGTTGTAAACATTATATATCACTTATAAACCATCCAGTTGTCAGTTAAGCATTATATAGCTCATTCAAATCCTGCCCCTTAAACCTTGTTCCTGCTCTGCATATACTGTTCCCACAATTCCCATTTTTTCCTGTGCAGTTTGCTCCTTACCTTTTCTAAAGATCCCAATTCCGGTTTTATCTGTTACTATGTTCACTACTTCTAGAAAAGTTGGTCTAGACTTTGATTTTCATTTTCTAGTAATTGCTTTTTTGGCAGTCACCATAATTAGACTCAGCAAGGCTTTACAATGTCTAGGCAACTCCAATTCTGTAGCATAACAAAAAAAAATCAGCTCCCCGGTCAGTTCCAGTCTGCTCACCCAGCATCTCTGACAGAGTGGTCTGCAGGGAATCCCAAAAATCTGCCAGCTCATCACACCTCAAAAAATAAGTTCCCAGCTACCTCTTTCTTCCAATCACACCTCCAACATTTGCTATCCACCTGAGGAAAAATTCTTTTTGAGTCTATTCGGGGTATAAAAATAACTAAGCAAACACTTCCAGGGAAAGATCCTAAATCTTCTAGACTTTGTTGGATACTTGGGGCATCTACATCTACCCTCCCCCCCCATTGTCTCACTGTGAATTGCTTATCCAATCTCTCTTCCCAATCCTTTCTAATCTCCTCGGATTGATTCTTATAATTAACATGCAGTATTTTATATGCTTTACTAATTATTCCTTTAACAACAGGTTCTGTTCTAGATTCTATTAAAAACTCTACCAGTGCTGGTCTTTCATTAAAGAGCCTCCTATTTCTTTCTCTTTGCCTATACTCTGATATCAGTCCTTGATAGGGAAGGCAATCTCTAACCTGAAGTCCCAAATAAATTCTTGGCCTTTTCCCATTCTATTACCTTTCCCTTTCTAGTTATTTGCTTCCGATACTCTGGTTCCTTTGTTAGTTTTCTGCAATAAAATTCCAGCCCCAACTTGCCTATTATCTGTATCCCGGACCAAAGTCAACCCTATTGGCAAAATCTCTTTTCTCCATTCTCGTGCTGGTTTGGTTCTTAGAATTCTCCCTGCTATTTTATGACTATAATACTCTATGATTTTGGTTGTTCCCCTTAAGAGTCGGCATCCAAAATCCCAATCTCTCCTTATTTCTTGAGCGTCCTTCCCTGTATCAGTGTCATTCTTTTCCACTCTGAATTATAGTTTTTTCTGCTTTTGTTATGTATAAGAGCTTTAACTGTGCTGCTCTAAAATACCTCCTCAGATTAGGTAATCCTAGTCCACCTTGTTCGACTGGCAGAATCAGCTTAACCCACTTGACCCCAGCTGTCTTTCCTTCCCAGATAAAATTAACCTTTTAAAATGCTATCCACAACTTCTCCTCCAGTTGATAAAAGTATGCCTGACCTGTGTACAATACTAAAGGGGCTAAAAACATTTTAATGGCTTGCATCTTAGTGTCCATATAACAAAACTTCCAGTTTCTCAATTTTTGTATCATCTTCTGTTCAGTCTCTTCTCACATATCCTAAGCTGCCACCACAGTCTCATTTCTAATCCATATTCCTAAATACTTCATTTTATCATGTCCCCATAAATATGGATATTGTTGGACCAATTTGTGTGCGGGTACATAATTTACCGCTATTGCCTTTGTTTTAGCTTCATCAATTCTGTAACCTGAGATGATGTGAAATTGTCTTAAAATGTTCCACACTACTATAATGTCCCTTTCTGGTTTTATGTATAAAATATCTGGAAATTCAAATAAACGCAAAAAACACTGACAAACTAGAAAAAAAAAACAAAGGCAAGGGTTCACTCCAAACCACTTATTTATAAAACAAATAAAGTTAGTGCTTTTGTACACACTCAAAATGTGAACTTCTTCAGATAAAATACAAATGACAAAAGATCCAATATATAGAACTCCCTCCATGACATCATCACCCCAATTAAAATAAAAAAAAAACAGTATAAATATTGATGCATACAATTTAAAACGAATGGGAAAGAATATACACAATGCTGGACATCATTTTTTGTACTTTGCTATTGATTACGTTAAGAAAGGGCCTCGAGGTGGGTCATGGCAGTTATTAGAAGAGAGAGAACTCTTGGCAGGTTAGACTCAATGCTTTTGTTTACCCAGGACTAAAAGACCCTACTGCAGAACCAAAAGAAGCCGTTCCTCTAGATATCATGTCCAACTTATGAGTAATAAAAGTGTGAGAGGAAGCCCAGGTAGCCGGTGAACAAATGTCATCCAGAGAAACTCTGGACCAGAAAGCAGCAGAAGTAGCCATAAAATGAGTACAATGAGCATGAACCCTGTCTGGTTCTGGTAATCCATGACCCTTGTACACTTACAGGATACAAAGTGAAAACCATCTAGCAAGAGTCACTTTCGAAACTGGTTTCCCCAAAAAGGGCTTGGCAAAAGAAACAAATAACTGATCAGACTTAAAAAAGGGTTTAGTCCTATGTAAATAAAAGTGTCACTGTCTGTGGACATCCAGCAAATGAAGTTTGTATTCCTCTTTGTTTTGAAAATTAGGGAAAAATACTAGGAGATTAATAGACTGACTGATATTTGACTTTAAAGCAACTTTAGGGAGGAAAGAAGGATTTGTCCTTAGAGAAACACCATCCTTATGAAAAATTAAGTATGGAGGTTTTATACACAAGGCTTGAAGTTCGGACACTCTCCGAGCCGAGGTGATAGCCACCATGGAGGCTGTCTTCCACGACAAAAATTTTAAATCAACTGCCGCTGCGGGTTTGAATGGAGGCGCAACTAAGGTCTGAAGAACCAAGGTCAAATCCCACGGAGGAGAAGGATGCTTAATCGGAGGTCTCAGCAAAAAGGTGCCTTTGATGAAAGTCTTACAAATCCTAGAAGCAGCTAGTGAACCTGAATTTTCTCCTACATGAAAAATGGGGATATAGCCGCCAGCTGGACCTTAACAGTGGAAGAGAGCTGGCCCCCTGCTGGAAAATCTAAGACAGAAATTCTACAACCGTTGGAATTGGGGCGGTAAACGGATCCAAATCTCTCTGAGAAGCCCAGATGGAAAAACGCTTCCATTTACTATGGTATACCTTTCGGGTGGAGGACTTGTGCACTGCCACTAGAATGGACTTAGCAGGAGAAGAGAGTCTGGGAGTCCTGGCAATTAGTGGAACTGGAGCAACCAAGCAGTAAGCTTGAGGCTGTCCAGATTAAGAGGAGGAATTCTGGAGGGATGACAAATGAGATCTGGAATGGAATCTAATATCCAGGACGGAGCTACTAGATAACGTAGGCAAGGGAACCAAACTTGACGAGGCCAGAATGGGGCTAGGAGGATAATCCTGCTCCCCAACTGATGAGCTTTCTGCAAGAATTTTGTCATTAGAGGCAGCGGGGGATATGCATAAAGAAGACCAGGCGACCAAGCATGGACAAGAGCATCTCTGGGGGATCACCCCCCCCCCGAGGGAATCGGAGCGAAAAACTCGCTGCACTTCACGTCGGACGGCGATACGAAGAAATCGCAGCAAGGCTGACCCCATTTGAAGATCTGTTCCACTACACATGGGTTCAGAGACCACTCATAGGATAAAAGGATAGTCCTGCTTAGTTTGTCCGCCAAAATGTTGGACCGACCCAGAATGTGCGTTGTTATCAGAAAGCAGTTGGTGGAGATCGCCCATTCCCACACTCTCATGGCCTCTCGACAAAGCGGGTAGGACCTGGTTCCCCCATTTGTTGATATACCAGATCACTGACATGTCTGACTGAATTGCAATTGTTCCCACAGGAAGAGAAGCATGATTGATATGCAGAACGGTCTCGTTTGGGGACCACGTGCCTTGGACTGTCCTGCCCGAGCAGTGCCCCCCCACCCTAGATGGGAGGCATCCGTGGTCACTGTGGCTTGGGGTGGGGTTGCAATAAAGGGGCATCCTTCCCGAAGATCCTGGGATTGAAGCCACCAGATGAGGGAAGTCTTGCACACCTTGCTTAATGGAATCGGGTAACTTAAGGGCTGAAATAACAGAGACCACTAAACTTGTAACGTCCACTGTAACACTCATGCAGTGCACAAGGAACCAGATTTACAGCTGCTGCCATAGACCCTAAGGCCCTCAGAACTAGTTCTGCTGGGGGAGAAGATGTCTGAAGAAGTGCCAATAGGGTCAGGTTCTGAAGTCTGTCTGGAGTCAAAAATACCTTGGCCAGGAGAGAATCTATTCTTCCCCATATGAAGTTTAGAATCTAAACGGGCTGAAGAGAGGACTTCGCAATGTTTATAGTGACACCCAGTAAATTTGACAGCTGAAGGAAAGAATTTCTGGCTTGAACAAATAGATGCCTGTAGGGGGCAATGAAGAGCCAATTGTCCAGGTAAGGAAAGACCTGAATGCCAGGAAGTCTCAGGTGGGCCACAACTGCCATGACCTTGGTAAACACCCTGGGGGCTGTGGTGAGACCGAAGGGTAGGACCCTCAACTGGTAATGATTGGCTCCATGCCGAAAGCGGAGAAACCTCCTGGATCATCTGTCCATCATGATGTGGTAGTATGCATCCTTAAGGTCGACAGAGCACATCCAGTCTTCTTCCTGCAACAACGGCAGGATGGATTGTAAGGTGACCATCCAGAACTTCTCCTTGGCAACAGACAGGTTCAACGTGGATAGGTTGAGAATTGGCCTCAAGTCCCCAGTCTTTTTTGGCACCAAAAAGAACCTGGAACAGATGCCTGATCCGGACTGATCTGGGGGGACCGGCTAGATTGTTCTTTTGTTTAGCAGCTTTTCTATTTCCAAAGCTGCTACCTCCATTTGAGAATGGGGTGGAATGTCTGGGAGGTGCTTTGGGGGTGTAAGGGACTGGTCAGAAAGGGAATGGAATAACCTCTGGATATTATACGAAGCACCCAGCGGTCTGACGACGCTATGGACCCCCACTGAGCTAGGTGCTTCGAAAAACACCCCCCCCCCCCGACTGCCTCCAGAGTGGAACAATTGGGCAACACCTCAGGGCTGCTGCGCAGGTCGATCAGAGAATGGTTCCCGTGACCCAAAATTCTTCTATCCCCCTCTGCCTGTGGGCCGGCATCCACCCTGTCCCCCCCCCTGCCTCTAGAGGAAAAGGAGTCCGGAGTCTCCCGGGAAAGCTGAGACTTCCAGAACCACAACTTCTTTTGCCCTCGCTGATTCCTGGAAAAGGATCTTTGAGGGTTAAAGAAGCAGATTCAGACGGCCAACAGCGTCTTCCCATCCTTCTCTCTTTGGACTAGCATATCTTGGTCTTCCCGAATAGGGTTGAGCTAACAAAAGGAGCATTCGCAAAGGACACCTTGAAAGGTTCCTCAAAATCGCAAAGCCGGAGCCAGGCGTGATGCCTCATGGCAATGCCAGACCCGACTGCCCTAGCGGCTACCTCGGTGGCATAAGAGAGTAGGCGCATGGACATGTTAGTCACTGACTTAAGAGTGGCCAGATGTGCAGAGAATGAACAAATATCCCCGGTCAAAGTGGACGCGGGGAAAACCAGCGTACTCTTTCACTAGGTCGAACTGAAGTCTGATCACGTGGGCTATGTAGCTCAGCACCCTTATGGCAAAGCTGAAGCATACAACCGCTTTCCAAGTCGATCCATTGCCCTAGACTCCTTGTCTGGAGGATGGACCAAGGAACTCTCCTGAGCCAGTTCCTTTTTAGTGGCCGCCGCCACCACCATGGCATCAACTGGGGAACCCTTACTCCATGCAGGCTTATCCATAGTAGGGCTCAAAATCGTCTAGCCTTTTAGATACACGTTCTACATTGTCAGGCTCCTTCCAAGCTCTGGTGGTAATGATGTCCACCACAGGATCAGCCGGGGGGGGGGGGGGGACACCCACAGATGGGCCTGCGAACGCCTGCAGGAATACAGACTCGTCCAAGGAAGGCTTTTAGGCAGACCAACCTCCCCTCTGACAGAGGATTTCCATTATGTCTCCAAATGAGATATCCTCGGTAGGTGATCTGGAGAGCCTTCCCCTTCTCCAAGTCAGTATCCTATGTGAGGGACTCAGGGGGAGTCCAGGTGCCTCCTCTTGCACTTGCATTTGCAAGGAATCTCCTCGGGGGGGGGTCTCCGGGGAGGGCTCACAAATAGCTTTATATTCCTCAAGGGGAACCAGCTGGGGCATATCAGACACAGGCTGTCCCTGAGATGACATGACAGAAGATGCACTCAGCAGCAAAGGAGCAGGGACGCACTCAGAGGAAAGTGAGAGGGGTCTTGATCCTCCTGAGAGAAACCTCTCCACAACGAAGGCTAAAGGGAAACTGGCTTCTCTAAAACTAGATGGATGAGTAACCGTGCCCCTCAGATCAGGCAAAGGGATCGGAGCTGAACCAGAAGAGCTGGACCCAGAGAAATGGTATGTCCCAACCACAACGGAGCCAATGACACACACATCCCCCCGGATCAGACACCCAAATCACGGCTTCGAGAGCTCGTATCCAACATACTCTATGACATGACCAGCGTTGAGGTTGGGTGAGCCATCGGCGCCGACCCCCTAACTCCGGGGGCTCCGAAACTCTGGGATGGATCGGAGAAGGAGCTATTGGGGCAAACATCAGAGCCGAACTCCCCGCTCCGGCAGGAGGGGGAGCCAGCAACACTCCCATCTGCAACTAAGTCTGTATAAACTTTCTCATCATCCGGTCCATGTCAGCCTCTGAGAGGCTTCTTGTCAATCTGGAGAACGTCACCGACGCCGGCAGAGAGGGCCGATGCATGGACGACCTCAAAGCAAGCCGGACCTCCTCCTCCAGCTCTGGAGAAAATCTAAGGGATCAGAGCCGAGGGGAAGACAGCTTAGAAGCCTTGACTGGGGTAGTGACCACTTTAACAGGAAGACCCGAAAAATCCAACAGATCCACTGGTCTCTTACGACCCCTATCTTTGTCTGTGTCTCTCTTTTTCTCTCTATCTCTATGCTTATCCTTACTGGCCTCTGTCACTCTGTTTTGAAACAGGAGTGAGTCCTGGACAGGGGAGGAGGACCTGAAGCTGATACGGCCACAACCGTGGCTGTAGAAAAAGTAGAAGCAGAAGAAATAGTCTCTGCCAGGAGAAGCCCAGTCGAAATTAACTTGGTCCCGCAGGGCCTGTGGATTAAAAGCTGCACATTTTGCAGCCTGAAGAAAGGTGGGGAACCCCCAAACACGATGCACAGAGTGTGGCCATCAGCCGGGGAAAACTTATGGCCACACACTGTGCATTTGGAGAAAGTCGGCTTTAGTGGGTCCATCTCAAAACCCATAACAACACATAAGGCTAACTAAAGCCCTATCTATAAACACACACACACAGTAAAGGTGGAAAAGGGAGGCCTACACAAAAACACAAAGTTTAATTTTTTTGTTTTGTACTTTTTCTGATGGAAAACCCAGAGGGAGAAAGAAAGGGGAAGGCAAACACTACACAAACACACTAAACGTTTGAACAGTTAGAGAGAGAAAACACTACTCTATTTGCCTGGAGCTCAGAGATCACGTCTTGGCGAAGCCGCGGCAAACCAGATCTGAGGGTTGGAAGGAGGTTGCAGTGCAGTATGGTTAAGGGGGAGGAGCTTGGAAAGCAACCAGCTTGGATCCATGTCAGATCCGAAACCCACAGGTTTATCAAAATTTTTTTGTTTTTTTAACCCACCCCCAAAAATATTTTTAAAAAAAATTTTATTTTACAAACAAAGAAACAAATAACTGATCAGACTTAAAAAAGGGTTTAGTCCTATGTAAATAAAAGTGTCACTGTCTGTGGACATCCAGCAAATGAAGTTTGTATTCCCTTTGTTTTGAAAATTAGGGAAAAATACTGGGAGATTAATAGACTGACTGATATTTGACTTTTGCAACTTTAGGGAGGAAAGAAGGATTTGTCCTTAGAAACACCATCCTTATGAAAAATTAAGTATGGGGTTTTATACACAAGGCTTGAAGTTCGGACACTCTCTAGGTGATGATAGCCACCAGGAAGGCTGTCTTCCACGACAAAATTTTAAATCAACTGCCTGCAGGTTTTGAATGGAGCGCAACTAAGGCCTGAAGAACCAAGGCCAAATCCCACTGAGTGGAAGGATGCTTAATCGGAGGTCTCAGCAAAAAGATGCCTTTGATGAAAGTCTTACATATCCTAGAAGCAGCTAGTGAACAAGAATTTTCTCCTACATGAACATGGGATATAGCCGCCAGCTGGACTTTAACAGTGGAAGAGCTAGCCCCCTGTTGGAAAATCTGAGACAGAAGTTCTAATACCGCTGGAATTGGGGTGGTAAATGGATCCAAATCTCTCTGAGAAGCCCAGATAGAAAAACGCTTCCATTTACTACCTTTCAGGTGGAGGGCTTGGGTGCCGCCACCAGAATGGACTTAATAGGAGAAAGAGAGTCTGGGAGTCCTGGCAATTAGTGGAACTGGAGCAACCAAGCAGTAAGCTTGAGGCTGTCCAGATTCAGAGGAGGAATTCTGAAGGGATAACAAATGAGATATGGAATGGGATCTAATATTCAGGGTGGAGCTACTAGATGAGACCCATAGGCAAGGGAACCAAACTTGACGAGGCAAGAATGGGGCTAAGACGATAATCCATCTCCCCAACTGATGAACTTTCTGCAAGAATTTTGTCATTACAGGTAGTGGGGAATACGCATAAAGACGACCAGGTGGCCAAGCATGGACAAGAGCGTCTCTGGGTGCTTCCCCGAGGAATCAGGCGAAAACTCGCTGCACTTCACGTCGGACGGCGATACGAAGAAATCGCAGCAAGGCTGACCCCATTTGAAGATCTGTTCCACTACACATGGGTTCAGAGACCACTCATAGGATAAAAGGATAGTCCTGCTTAGTTTGTCCGCCAAAATGTTGGACCGACCCAGAATGTGCGTTGTTATCAGAAAGCAGTTGGTGGAGATCGCCCATTCCCACACTCTCATGGCCTCTCGACAAAGCGGGTAGGACCTGGTTCCCCCATTTGTTGATATACCAGATCACTGACATGTCTGACTGAATTGCAATTGTTCCCACAGGAAGAGAAGCATGATTGATATGCAGAAACGGTCGTTTGGGGACCACATGCCTTGGACAGTCCTGCCTGAACAGTGCCCCCCCACTCTAGATGGGAGGTGTCCATGGTCACCGTGGCTTGGGGTGGGGTTGCAATAAAGGGGCATCCTTCTCGAAGATCCTGGATTTAAGCCACCAGATGAGGGAAGTCTTGCACACCTTGCTTAGAGGAATTGGGTAGCTTAAGGGCTAGTTTAACAGAGACCACTGAACTTAGCGTCCACTGTAACACTCATGCAGTGCACAAGGAACCAGATTTATATGCCATCGAACCTAAGGCCCTCAGAACTAGTTCTGCTGGGGGTGAAGATGTCTGAAGAAGTGCCAATACATGAAGAGTCAGGTTCCGAAGTCTTTCTGGAGTCAAAAATACCTTGGCCTGGAGAAAATCTATTCTTGCCCTAAGAAGTCCAGAATCTGAACGGGCTGAAGGGAGGACTTTCCAGTGTTTTTCGTGATACCCAGTAAGTTTGACAGCTGAAGGAAAGAATTCCTGGCTTGAACAAGTAGGTGCCTGGAGGGGGCGGTAAAGAGCCAATCGTCCACGTATGGAAAGAACTGAATGCCCTGAAGTCTCAGGTGGGCCTCTACAACTGCCATGACCTTGGTAAACACCCTGGGGGCTGTGGTGAGACCGAAGGGTAGGACCCTGAACTGGTAGTGATTGGCTCCAAGCTGAAAGAGGAGAAACCTCCTGGATCGTCTGTCCATCTTGATGTGGTAGTACGCATCCTTGAGGTCTACAGAGCACATCCAGTCTTTCTCCTGTAAGAACGGCAGGCTAGATTGTAAGGTGACCATCCGGAACTTCTCCTTGGCAACAGACAGGTTCAACATGGATAGGTCGAGAATCGGCCTCAAGTCCCCCGTCTTTTTTGGCACCAAAAAGAACATGGAATAGATGCCTGATCTGGACTGATCTGGGAGGACTGGCTGGATTGCTCTTTTGTTTAGCAGCTTTTCTATTTACAAAGCTGCCACCTCCACAGGGTGGAATGTCTGGGAGGTGCTTTGGGGTGAGGGACTGGTCAGAAAGGGAATGGAATAACCTCTGGATATTATACGAAGCACCCAGCGGTCTGGCGTTATGGACTCCACATTG
>NC_056741.1:703156913-703275518 GCF_019279795.1 Protopterus annectens
GAGGTGGAGGCACCCCATTGCTTTGACCTGTAAGAACCCTGTGATTGGTATCTAGAGACTTTTGAGGGCCTGGATTTGCCTTGAGAGGCTCTGTTGGACACAGGAAAGGACCAATTTTTAGTAGACCAATGCCTACTGAATCTGGGTGGCTGCACTTGTAAGGAATCTTTTACACTTTGCATAGATTTAGCTTTGTCTTCCATTTTCTTTAAAACCTTTTCTGCCTTATTACCAGAGTATCATGCTGTAAAGGGGCATCCAACAATTTAGCTTTAACATGATCAGGCAGATTTTACTCCTTGAGCCAGGTATGCCTTCTAATCACAGATCCAGTAACTGCGGCCCTGCAAGAGGCCTCCAAGGAATCAAAACCACATTGCAAAGTATGCTTTCCAACCTGTTCTGTTGCATGCAATATTTCCTGTAAGTCTATTTTTCACACAATCAGAAATCATCATTTTCTGTTTCAATAGGCCCATAATATGCTGTTGATATTTAAGCATATGAAACTGGCAGTTTAAGGCCCTAATTGCCAATGTTGCAGACGTATAAACCTCCTTTCCCCATCTATCCAGCGCCCTGGAATCTCTATCAGAGGGGGTAGGATTTTTGGCTGTAAAGGCCTTTACACCTTTGGGTCCCTGTGAGACAGTTTCAGGATCAGCAGCAGGCTTTTTGAAAAGAAATTTGTGGGAGTCAGGAACCCTGTAATATCTGTCTGGCTTACTAGGAGCCGGAGGTAGGGAATCAGGAGGCATGCTTGATTCCGAAAGAACATCAACAATGTCTAATACAGGAGGTATAGCCACAGGCCTATGCTGAGGAAGAAGGAAATCCCTAAGCCTCTTTTTTGATTCAGAGAAATCCTGACTCTCCCAATGAAAATGTTACCTTAAAGTATGCAAGGTTTCTCCAAAAGAATAACCTTCAGGAGGAGATGAAGATGGGATGGATTCTTCTGCTTCTGAATCCTCATAGGGTGGTATAGAAAATTCCTGATTAGAAGAGGAATCAGAAGAAATAGAAACCTGATCTGAAGATTCATAATCAGTGTCTTGCCTAGGACTCTTGGAGTGGGGGGGGGTTGGGAACCCCTGATCAAGGTAATTAAGTCCTCAGCCATTTTGATCATCTGTTTTTTAGGCATAGGGGCCTGAGCACGTGGCTCAAGCATCATATTTTTAGACTTAGAAGCTGTTTTTGAAGCTGGCGTTGGTTTTATATAAAAATGTTGAAGCCTGAAAACACCCTCAGAAGCCAGTGCCTGCTCAGCGGCTCCGGACCCATCCAGGGGAGAGACATCCGCGGGTTCAATACTCTGAGAATCTCACTGCATACCGGACTCCGCATGGGTCTCGGTAGAGGCCTGCGACTCAAAAATAGGGGATATCAGTGGCTGCGAAAGCGCCTCACTGAGTACCGGCGAACCGGCTTAGGAGAAGCTTCGTCGTCGGTTTTGGACCTAGACAGTCTGTATTTTTCTTTGCGTTTTTTGTGAACTCCAGTAGTCCGATTGCTATCAGATGACATTTCAGGGTAATTAAATCTGGATCCAAAATATTTTGGAGCAAAAATATACAGACGCTTAATAGTGTGTTGGTTAAATCTAGCACAAAACAGACAGCAAGGCACGTTATGATCTGGGCCTAGGCAAGGAATACAGTACAAATGAAAATCCTCATGAAAATTGGAGGTCTCCCGAGTGGTCTTAAAATTTTTGGCCTCTCAAAGGAACTGCTTGAGCAGTGGAAGAGAGAGGAGGGAAGGGTTCTGTGTTATAATGAGCTGACATGGCTGAGGTGTGAATTTTTATTGAGGAAAAAGACAGGCCCTTGTGAAGCATCTCAGTTATGTATTGTAAAATCTGAGGTAAACTGGGCACTGCTGTGCTCATCCCTTGAGATTGGTTCTAGGCTCAGAATCTTTTCCATTTTTCAGCATAAGATTTTCTAGTACTAAGCTTCCTTGCCTCTAAAATGACATCCATCACTAGTTTACTAAGGGATGGTAAAGGAGAGCTTAGGTAATTAGCCAGGCTGCTACGTTTAGTGTTTGAAGCTGAAGGTGCAGAATCTAGTTCTCCTGTTGAGGCAGCAGGGTAGGAGTCTGAAGCAGGTGCCATGGGGCCAACAGTGACACACTGCGCAGGGGGTTACCAGTGTTGGCGTGGCCAGGCTGGTGTAACCAAAATCATCCTTGATTTGTCTTGTTTGATCTATAATAGCACTTTGGAGAGCAGAGGCAGAGGAGGAAAGGCATAAACTGATAGAGCATCCACTTTCCAAGCTCGTCTGTGGGGAGTCCTTGCACAAAATTTTTCCAATTGATAGTTTGCTTGTCAACATGTTTAAAATCCTTGGTTCCAGTTTCCACTCATGTGGGTCCATGAGGGTTCTGCTTAGTCCATCTGCCAGTGTATTTAGTTTTCCGGGCAGGAATTGAGCTTGTAGATGTACTTGGTAGCTCAAGGCTGTGTTCCACAATGCCATGGCTAGTCTGCAGAGGTGGTAAGAAAGTGTAACCCCTTGCTTGTTTATGTACCACATAACAGTGGTGTTGTCCGTATTTACCATTAATTGTTCTGGAAGAATGTGGTCCTTGAAGGCTGTCAGAGCATTCTGTACAGCTAACATTTCTTTATGATTGATGTGAAGGTGTATTTGAATTAGGTTCCATTTGCTCTGAATGCACTTCCCTGCCAGGTGCATCCCCCATGCATAGTCTGATGAATCTGTTAGGGTTTGGGCGGCAGGGGGTAGTGTGAATGATAATCCCTTGTTTTGGTGGCAGGCCTCTGCCCACCAAAGGAACTCTAGGCGTAGACAAGGAATGATAGGAATGACTGCTACTAGATCCCGATAATGTTGACACCATAGGCTTTTTAGATACCATTATAATTTCCTCATATGCAGTCTTGCATATGGAATTAGAAGAATGCAGGAGGCCATGAACCCCAAGGCTTGTAGTAGTTGCCTTGCAGATGGCAGGGTTTTTGTGACCACTTGTTTGAAGTAGGTTGTCAAGTGAATTTGTTTCTCTGGCGTGAGGAAAGCTATCTGGGAAGATGTATTCAAGCTTGCTCCCAGGAATATAATTTGTTGACAGGGTACCAGGTGTGATTTCTTTTAGTTTATGGTGTACCCCAGACAAGTTAGCACCCTCTGTACAAAAGCCAGATGATTCAAAAGTACGTCCTGGTTTTCTGCTTGAATTAAGACAACTGCCCACGTATAGGTATATTTGAATATTTCTTTGCCTGCAAAATGCAATGACTGGAGCTAGGCACTTTGTGAGTACCCTGGGTGCAGTAGATAAGCCAAAGGGCAGTGCAGAGAACTGATAGTGCGTGCAGCCTGCTTTGAAGCGTAGGTATCTTCTGCAAGATTCCAAGATTGTGGTGTGCAGGTATGCTTCCTTTAAATTTAGTGTTGCCAACCAGGCATCTTTACTTAGCATAGGAAGCAACTGATGAAGAGTCAGCATCTTGAATTTTGTAATCACCAAAAAGGTGTTTAGAGTAGGCAGGTCCAGGGTAGAACGCCATGAATTGCCTTTTCTGGGTACCAGGAAAACTTTAGAGTAGAAGCCTTGTCCCTTTTTCTCTTCTGGTATCAAATGAATAGCCCCTATGCTTAAGAAAGAGAGTACTTGCTTTTGGGCCTCTGCCCACTGCTTTGGAGGCAGATCCGGCCAACCGCTTGGAGTTGGTGACGTGTGGAAGTGAAATCTGTATCCTTGGGACACTATAATCAAAACCCATTTGTCCTGGGTAATGAGTCCCCAGTTCTTTGCATGAAGTGCAATCTTTCCCCCCCAAAGGGGCAGTCAGTTGAGAAGTGCTTGGAAGTTTTAAAATTAAGTCATTGAGACAGTTTACCACAGGGGGGAGTTTTATTACTCCCAAATTTGGAAGTGGAGGCCCCCCCCCCACTGCTTAGTCCTGTGCGTTCCCTGGGACTGAAGCCTGGGTGCTCTGATGGAGCTGGGTTTGGACTGAGAAGGTCTGGAAGAGGCAGGAAAGGACCAATTCTTAGAAGGCCAATGCCTACTAAATCTTGGAGGTTGTACTTGTAAAAAGTCTAACAGTTTGCATAGATTTAGCTTTTTCCTCATTCTTTTTAAGAACTTCTTCTGCCTTGTAGTCAAACAGGTAGCCCTGATTTAAGGGAGCATCCAGTAATTTCACTTTAACATGATCTGGCAAGGATTGGTCCTTTAACCAAGCATGCCTTCTAAGTACAGACCCAGTTACCGCAGTCCTGCAAGATGCCTCTATTGAATCAAAATCACATTGCAATGTATGTTTACCAACTTGTTCAGCAGAATGCATAAAATCCTGTAAATCCTTATTTGCAGCGCAATCAGGAGTCAATATCATTTTCTGTTTAAGCAATCCAATAATATGCAGATGATACTTCAACATATGAAACTGGCAATTCAAGGCCCTAATAAATGCTCCCTCATAGAATGCAGGGTTTCTGAAAAAGAAAAATCCTCTGGAGGAGAAGCAGAAGGAGTGGAATCCTCTGCGTCTGAATCAGAATAAGGAGGAAAATCCTGAATGTCTTCAGCCGAAGACTCTGAGTAATCTGAAGCCTGCTCCAAACTTTCCACCTCTGGCTCCACCCTAGGCCTCTTATCAGGAGGGGGCATAGAACCTCTGATTAAAGAAATTAAATCTTCTGCCATTTTAAGCATGTGTTTTTTAGGCACAGAAACTGCAGAACTAGGACTGACACCCGAGGAAGGCAAACCAGGCCTGCCTTTGGAAGGAGCCTTAGAGACAGAAGGAGAAGGCCTAACCACCTTAGGCAAGGAAGGGAGAACAGCAACCTGAGAGGCCCCCTCAGCCTGACCTGACTCCTGAGAGGCCACATCTTGCAAAATTAAAGCCTCCCCCTGAGACACAACTGAAACCTCGGCTGGATCCACAGATTCCACCGTAGTTTCTAAAGAACCGGCGTCCGGAATGGACGACTCATCCTGCCTGGACTTTAAAGATTTGTCTTTGCGCTTCTTCGCGGTAGCAGGCGTCGGAGGATCCGACGGCATATTATAATTACACCGCTTACCGAAGACAAGCCTAGCGCAATCTAACCTACGTTTAATGGTGCGCTTATTAAACCTAGCACAAAAGCGACACCCGACTACGTCATGCTCAGGTCCCAAACAAGGAATACAAAGAGAGTGGTAATCCCTATGCGGTATCTGTTTCCCACAAGAAATACAATTATTCACTTTTTCTGACATCCGGAATTAACTGAGGCAAGAAAAACAAAATATTCCCAACGGGTACTTAGCCCAACTTGGTTTCGGTCTGAAACTCAGAATACGAAAATTTCAGAACGCCGAACGGCACTTGCAAACGCTGCTTCTGCATTGGACCATGCAGCAAAAAAGACTGAGGATATGACGTCGGTCATGCGCTTTTATACCCTGACGCTCTGATGTCAGATCTGAGCGCCCATGACCCGACGTCAGCCTAATACTTTGGTATTCGGGCCGACCGAGGACAGCGGACTACCCATATGTAAGGACTGCAGCAATGTGAGATGAAGAACATCTGGCAATTCAAGGCCCTAATGGCCAAAATTGCAGAAGTGTATACCTTCTTACCCTCATCTATCCAGCGCCCTGGAGTCTCTATCAGAGGGGGTAAGATTTTTGGCAGTAGTAGCTTTAATGCCCTTGGGTCCCTGTGAAATGATTTCAGGATCTGCAGTAGGATTTTTGAAAAAGAACTTGTGAGAGTCAGGAACCCTGCAATATCTATCAGGTTTTCTGGAAGCAGGAGGTAGAGAGTAAGGGACCATGCTAAATTCCGAAAAGGCATCCTCAACAATGTCCATTACAGGAGGTATAGCTAAAGGCCTGTGCTGGGGCAGGAGCAAGAAATCCCTAAGCCTCTTTTTAGAATCCGAGAAATCCTGACATTCCCAATGAAAAAGCTCCCTGAGAGTATGCAAGGTTTCACCAAAAGAGAAATCCTCTGGGGGGGGGGGGGGGGCAGAGCGAGTACAGTCCTCAGCATCAGAATTCTCATAGGTAGATCAGGGTAAATAGTGCTCATCAAAGGAAAGAGAAATTTCAGAATCCTGGTCAGAAGTATCATAAGCAGACTCAGTCCTAGGTCTCTTACAGGGGGAAAGTTGGCTTCCCCTGATTAAAGTAATAAGGTCTTCAGTCATTCTTATCTTTTTATGCTCTTTAGGCATAGAGGCCTGATCATGCGGTCTGGGCATCAGTTTTCTAGGCATGGTTCGAGTTTTAGGCCTTGAAGAAGATGATGGCGCCGGTTTAATATGCAAGTCAGTAGGCCTGAATACACAGTCAGAAAAGTACAGTTTTGTACCTACCATAAATGCAGATGTCCGAGAGGAATGCATCTGCAGTCTTTACAAATGGGTTGTCCTGTCGTCAGGCAGCCCTTCGGTCGGCCGGATTCCAAAGTCTGGGTCTGACTTCGGCTGGTGTCGCACTTCACCCGACGTCATTGCGGCAGTTATTCGGGTATAAAGGCATCAGCCGACGCCATTTTCCTCAGTGTTTCTTGCCCCAGATGCCAGGTGCCCTCTTGGATGGCTAAATTTGGATAAATGCCAAAGTTTCCAAATAGTAGAGAGCAAACATATAAAATAAACATGTATGTACATATATACAAACAAATACACCATAATAGATCCCCCCCAAGCTAGCTGGAGATTGGCAAATACCCTAGGAGTACCTCAGAGGGGAAGGAGGGTGGGTAATCCTGACTGCAGATGCATTCCTCTCGGACATCTACATTTATGGTAGGTACAAAACTGTACTATGTCCTTCAAGGATGCATCTGCAGTCTTTACAAATGGGTAGAATACCATAGCTAAACTAGGGGAGGAGGAAAAGAGAAGAAATTATGGTGTAGTTAGGATCCCTTGCAAAACAGCAGTGGCAAACCCTGCTCAGGATCTAGAGTATAAAGGTAAGTTATAATGCTTGGCAAATGTATGCACGGAGGTCCAAGTAGCAGCCTCTATAATGTCCTTGGTAGCCACTCCTCTTAAAGCTGTGGTAGTGGCTGTAGCCCTTGTAGAATGAGGCCTTATGTTCTGTGGAGTTTGCTTTCCATGGTAGGAGTAGCAGAATCTGATGCAATTTCCTATCCATTTGGAGACTGTCTGTTTTGAAATTGCTTTTCCTTCCCTTCCTGTTGCATATGCTACCAGAAGCTGGTCAGTTTTTCTATTGCCCTTGGTTCTGTCCATGTAGTAGCGTAACTGTCTATGTACATCCAAAGTATGCAGCAGTCTTTCCCCCCTGTTCTGTGGATTGGGGAAGAATGTAGGTAGGTGGACAGCCTGGTTTAAAGACACTCTGGATACCACCTTAGGCATAAATGTAGGATTTGTTCTCATGGACACTCTGTCTTGATGGAAGATTAGGAAGGGTTGTACTGCCATTAAAGCCTGTAGCTCAGAAACCCTTCTTGCTGAGGTAATTGCCAGCAGGAAAGCAGTTTTCCAGGATAGGTGTTGAAGTTCTGCTGTTGCTGCTGGTTCAAAGGGGAGTGTCAATTTTCTAGCACAAAGTTCAAGTCCCATGCTGGCAATGGTGGTTTCCTAGGAGGTTTTACATTTTTAATTCCTCTCAGAAACTGCCTGAGTAGAGGATGCGAGAAAATAGGGGGATCGAAGCTGTATTCTGCAGAAATAGCTGATGCATGTATCTTGATGGAGGAATAGGACAGGCCTGTATGGAAAAGCTCTGCCAAATACTCCAGGATGTTGGCTATGTCTACCTTTGACGCATCTTTTCCCCTTTCAGTACTCCAAATGAGAAATCTTTTCCATTTTCCTGCAAAGTTCCTTCTTGTTGAAGGTCTGCGGGCCTCAAGGATAATGTCTTTAACCCTTTGGGATAAATCTGGGTTAGTTGTTGTTATGTAATGTTCCAGGCAGTCAGCTGCAGAGTTTTCAGGTTTGGATGCAGGGTGTTGTAGCCGCTCTGAGTTAACAGCAATGGGATCAGGGGTAGTGTCCACATTTGTCCCCGAGACATGCTCCTCAGTAATGGGTACCAATGTTGTCTTGGCCAGTCTGGAGCTATCAGAATAATCCTTGGACGTTCCTCTGATTTTCAATAGCACCTTGTGCATCAAAGGAAGAGGTGGGAATGCATATGCTGTCAGGCTTTTCCAACTGAAGGATAGAGAGTCCACCTTCCAAGCAAGTGGGTGGTATGTTCTTGTGCAGAATTTCTTGAGCTGGTGATTGAGTGGGGATGCGAATAGGTCTATCTGTGGTAGTCCCCATTTCCTTGTGATGGCCTTGAAGATGTCCGGGTGTAGCATCCATTCGTGAGCATCCGAGGTAGTTCTGCTTAATATGTCTGCTAGGATGTTTTCTTTTCCTGGTACAAAAATTGCTTGTAACTGAATGTTGTAGCTCAGAGCCATATTCCATAGGTCCAGTGCCATCCGGCATAGAGGGTATGAATGAGTGCCTCCCTGTTTGTTGATGTACCACATGTCTGTGGTGTTGTCTGTCCTTATCATCAACTGGCCTTCTTGGAGGAATGGTCTGAAATTCTGGATTGCCAGTTTTACTGCCAGCATTTCCTTTTGATTTATGTGCAGGTGCAGCTGATCTTGAGTCCATAAGCCTTGTATGGACTTGTCCAGCATGTGGGCCCCCCAACCGAGGTCTGAGGCGTCCGTTGTGATGGTTTGGCTTGGTTGAATGCTGTTGAAGGGCAAACCTGGGTTTGACTGACATGCCTGAGCCCACCATAGGAACTCTTGTTTCAGGCATGGGATTAGTGGTACTTCGGTTTCTAGGCTGTGCCTGTGTTGAGACCATAAATTCTTCAGGTACCACTGTAGCTTTCTCATATGTAGTCTGGCATGAGGGACCAGGATTATGCAGGATGCCATGAAGCCCAAGGTCTGTAGTACTTTCCTTGCTGTTAGTTGGCTCTGCTTTGTTAATGCCAAGAAGTAGAGAGGAAGTTGTTCTTGTTTTTCTGCAGTTAGGGATGCCATCTGTTTTGTTGTGTCCAATTCTGCACCTAAGAAGGTTATTCTTTGGGATGGAGTCAGTCTTGATTTTTTTATATTGACTGTATATCCCAGGGCTTGCAGTAAGTAAATGACTCTTTGTAAGTCTTCTGTTAGCTTGTTTCTGTTGTCCGCTTGTATCAGGCAGTCGTCCAGGTATGGATATATTTGGATTCCCTGAAGCCTGCAGTGAGCGATTACTGATGCCAGGCATTTCGTGAACACTCTGGGCGCAGTAGATAAGCCAAAGGGAAATGCTGAGAATTTATAATGCTCTGATCCTGCAAGAAATCTGAGGTATCTTCTGCAATTTGGTCGTATGGGGACGTGCAGGTATGCCTCCTTCAGATCCTTGCCCAGCATGGGAAGAAGTTGCTGTAGGGTCAGCATTTTGAATTTTGGAACAATGATGAATGTGTTTAAAGCGGACAGGTCGAGAATAGGCCTCCAATTTTTCTCTTTTCTTGGTACCAGGAAGGGTCTGGAGTAAAATCCCTTTCCTTTTTCCATAGATGGTACCCTTTCCACAGCTCTCATTTTTACTAATTGAGCTATTTGTTTTAGAGCTTCTGTCTTTTGATTTGGTGGTAGGTTTGGCATTCCTCTTTTTGCTGGTAAAGTATGGAAATGAAACCTGTAGCCTTGGTCTATAGTTTGCAAAATCCACTTGTCTCTTGTGATGCTGTGCCAGTTTTTTGAAAATAAGGCTAACTTTCCGCCTAAGGGTGCTGCTATTTGTTCCCTGGTAGGCGGTGTCAGAGCCAAGTCACTGTGATTGTCCTGTTGCAGTGGTAGTAGTTGTGTCTGTGTCTCGCTGGTTGTTACCTTGCCACTGGCGTCCCCTGTAGGCACCTCCTCTGGATTGGTTTCTGCCTCTTGAACGCCTATTCCTGCCTCTCTGTGTTTTAGAGGAGTCTGGAAAGGACCAATTTTTGGAAGGCCAGTTCCTGCTAAACCTTGGAGGCTGAACCTGTAAGAAATCTTTCACTGTTTGTACAGATTTTGCCTTCTCTTCCATTTTCTTCAGTACCTGCTGAGCAGGAGAACCAAATAAATTGACCTTATCCATAGGAGCATCTAATAGTTTTGCTTTAACATGATCCGGCAAGACCTGATCTTTCAACCATGCATGCCTTCTGATAACTGTGCCAGTCATGGCTGATCTAAAGGAAGCCTCCAGTGCATCATAGCCACATTTTAACGAATGGTTACTAACTTGCTGAATGTTATGCACCATTTCAAGAACATATTTCTTATCTAAAGAGTTATCAGAGGACAGTTTCTTAGTTAACTGATCAAGCATAAACTCCTGGTATTGGATCATATGAAACTGGCAGTTCAATGCCCTAGCTGAGAGAGTAGCAGAGGTGTATACTTTTTTACCCCATCTCTCTAAGGACCTGGATTCCCTTTCAGAGGGGAGGGGATTTTTAACTGAGGTCAAAGCTACTGCCTTAGGCCCCTGGGAGATAGTCTCGGGATCTGCAAAAGGGGCCTTGTATAAATGGTGATGTGTGTCCGGGACCCTGTAGAACCTATCGGGCTTAGCAGGGGCTGGAGGTAAAGTATCAGGAGCAGTGCAAGCATCATTAAATGCATCATCTACAACAGGAAGAACTGGAGGTATAGCTAAAGGCCTATGTTGTGGTAAATGCAAAAAAGTCCTAAGCCTTTTCCTTGAATCTGAGAAATCTTGCCCCTGCCATTGAAATTGCTCCCTCATGGCATGTAAGGTTTCCCCAAAGGAAAATTCCTCTGGTGGAGAGGAAGAAGGAATCGATTCCTCAGCATCGGAGTCTTCATAAGGAGAAAAAGGAGCCTCTGGATGGTCTGTATTGTCTGAATCATCAGAAGAATCATCTGAGGACACTGGTTCAGGGGGCTCTGCTCTAGGTCTCTTTTCTGGAGGAGGTTGAGAGGCCCTGTCTGGATGAGGTTGGGATCCCCTTATTAAAGAGATGAGATCCTCTGCCAGAGTAAGCATTTGGGAACTGGAGCTGGGCCTGTGAGAGGGGGGCTTAACAGGCACTGACTTAGAAGTTTTGGCTGCTTTAGCCCTGGCAAAGGCCTTTATGGACATGGCTGCAGGAGGCCTAGCAGCACCACGTGCAGGGGTAGAAACATCCAAGGGGATGGTGTCCGATAACTCTTGTGAAACCACAGTAGCAGGTTGGATTTCAGAGGCCGATTCAACCAGGTTAGAAGGGGCCTCGGTAGTAGTCATGGATTCGGCTGAAGTTAGAACCGCTTGCTCGGTTTCGGCCGAAACCGAGACACTCGCGGTTTGCTTAACCGCGGTTTCGGCCGAAACCATGGACCGCGAGTGTCGGTCCTTTTCTTTGCGTTTCTTAGCAACTTGAGAAGTCGGAGGATCCGACGGCATAATGTACGCGAAATCTGAGCCGAAAAACTGTTCAGCAAACTCCGACCGACGTCTAAGCGTCCGTCGGTTGAAAGAAGCACAGGCTAAACAAGCTGCTACGTCGTGGTCTGGGCCTAAACAAGGTAAGCAGTAAGAGTGGAAATCTTTATGAGGTATTTGTTTCCCACAAGTAAAACAGTTATTCACTTTTTCTGACATCGGCTGAGGCAAGAAAGGGTCCCCAACGGGGTACTTAGCTTTTTAGAAGTCTTCGAAGTAGTATTCGGTAGTAGTAATCTCTGGATCTGACCGACCGGCACTTGCGAACAGCTTCTGCTTCGGGCGCCACGCGGCAAGAAAGACTGGGGAAAATGGCGTCGGCTGATGCCTTTATACCCGAATAACTGCCGCAATGACGTCGGGTGAAGTGCGACACCAGCCGAAGCCAGACCCAGACTTTGGAATCCGTCCGACCGAAGGGCTGCCTGACGACAGGACAACCCATTTGTAAAGACTGCAGATGCATCCTTGAAGGACATCCGGTGCCTGCACAGCGGCTCCGGACCCATCCGCAGGTTCCACAGTTGAAGCATCTCGCGGCATACCGGACTTGGAATGGGTCTCGGTAGAGGCCTGCGAATCTGAAGTAGCGGGTATCAGGGGCTGCGAAAGCACCTCACTGAGTACCAATGAATTGGGCGGCCTGTCTCTGTCTTTATCTTTGTGTTTCTTCGGAATGTCTGTAGTCAGATGGCTTATCAGGATAATTGAACCGAGCACCAAAAAATTTAGAAGCGCAAATATACAGATGACGGATAGTTCGTGGTTTAAATAAGGCACAAAACCGACAGCGAGGTACATCATGGTCAGGGCCTAGGCTAAGAATACAGTATGAATGAAAATCTTTATGAGGTATTTGCTTTCCACAAGAAATGTAATCATTTACTTTTACTGACATCGGTTTAGAGCAAGAAAAAGTTTCCCCAAGGGGTACTTAGCTTTTAGTTGAAGGGTTGGGTTCTGAAACTCGAAAACGAAAATTTCAGGAGTCGGCCGACCGGCACTTGCGGAATGCTTCTGCTTCGAGCACCGCACAGCAAGAAAGACTGATGTAATGACGGTTGCATATTTTATACCCGACGACCTGACGTCATGGAAGGAGACCGCAACAGACGCAGGACCCAAGACTTTGTTAATCAGGCCGACTGAGGGCTACCTGCAAGCAGATAACACAAATGTAATGACTTCAATAGTGAAAAACGAACATCATTCCCCTAAGCCTCTTTTTAGAATCAGAGAAATCCTGACTTTTCCAACGAAAATGCTCCCTGAGATTATGCAAGGTTTCACCAAAAAATAAATCCTCGGGGGGGGGGGGGGGGGGTTGAAGGAACAGAGCCCACAGCATCAGAATTCTCATAGGAAGAAAAGGGTAAATCTTGGTCATCAGAGGAAACAGAAAATTCAGAATCCTGGTCAGAAGTATCATAAGCAAACTCAGTCCTGGGTCTCTTAGAGGGGGAAGGCTGGCTTCCCCTAATTAAAGTAATAAGGTCTTCAGCCATTCTTATTTGTTTTTTAGGCATAGAGGCCTGACCATGTGGTCTGGGCGTCAGTTTTCTAGGCATGGTTCGAATTTTAGGCCTTGAAGAAGATGGCGTCTGTTTTATATGCAAGTCTGTAGGCCTGATTACACCCTCAGAAGCCGGTGCCTGCACAGCGGCTCCGGACCCATCCAAGGTAGGGAACATCCACAGGTTCCACAGCTGAAGCATCTTGCGGCATACCGGACTCCGAATGGGTCTCAGCAGAGGCCTGTGAATCTGAAGTAGTGGCTATCAGGGGCTGCGAAAGCACCTCACTGAGTACCGAACTGGCGACTGGCTTAGGAGAAGCATCGTTGGCAGCTTTTTGGACCTAGGCGGTCTGTCTTTATCTTTGTGTTTTTTCGGCATGTCGGTAGTCAGATGGCTTACCGAAGACACAGGATAATTGAACTGTGCACCAAAATATTTAAAAGCGAAAATATACCACAGACGGATAGTTCGTGGTTTAAATAAGGCACAAAACCGACAGCGAGGTACATCGTGGTCAGGGCCTAGGCAAGGAATACAGTACGAGTGAAAATCTTTATGAGGTATTTGCTTTCCATTTAGTTGAAGACTTAGGTTCTGAAACTCGAAAACGAAAATTTCAGGAGTCTGCCGACTGGCACTTGCGAACTGTTTCTGCTTCGGGCAATTAACTTTACTGACATCGATTTAGAGCAAGAAAAAGTTTCCCTAATGGGGTAGTTAGCTTTTAGTTGAAGACTTCTGTTCTGAAAGTCGAAAACGAAAATTTCAGGAGTTGGCCGACTGGCACTTGCGAACTGCTTCTGCTTCGGGCACCGCACGGCAAGAAAGACAGAAGTAATGGCGTCAGCAGCATGTTTTATACCCCTGACGACCTGACATCACGAAAGAAGGGACAGCAACTGACGCAGGACCCATGACTTTGTTAATCGGGCTACTGCAAGCAGATAACCCAAATGTGATGACTGCAACAGTGACACACGAAGAACATCTGCTGAAGTGGAGGGTGACTACTTGCAGCAGTTCAAAGTACCTTTTTTGGGTGTCAGTCATTTGGGAAGCGTCCCATTTAAAGTAATCCATCTTGGTGATGGTCTCACCAAAAGTAATGTCCTCGGGGAGAGTCCCTCTCCACAGATTCCTCATCCGGAGAGTAATATTTCTGGAGGGAGGCAATCTGGAGAAACATAAGAAATGGACTCCTATGATAAAGAGAAAGAAGAGTCATGTTCTTCTTTCCTGACCTGAGGGGTTATGGATGGGAGGGAAGAAGCAGAGACAGGCCTAGGGCTCAGAAGAGGCAGGGTGGAAGTGGCTGAGGCTAAAGGCCATGAAGATCTGCATGAGAGAGGAAGTGAAGGCCTGCCAATCCAGTGCGACTTCTGAGGAGGAGGAGGAGGAGGTATGTTTAGTTTTCTGCTTCTTTTTGGCTGGAGAGGAAGTAGAGTGGCCTGGCATCGGGTCTAGAGATGAGCACATCTGAAGTCTGGATTCCTGTCGGAGGTACCACCGAAACTGGCTCCTTCTCGAAGGGTGTCGATGTCTGAGTGAGCTCAGAGGACATGCCAGTCGCCTGCTGCGAAATGGCTTCCTCGAAGACGTCGCTGCCATCGACAGATCCTCTGAGCGCACCTCAACCCTAGATTGGCAGTTGGCGGTGTGTCGGGAAGTGGACCAGCAGGCAGAGAAGGCCTAGGAACCTTGGTCTTCTTGTGCGAAGGTTCAGATGCAGCCTCTGATGCAGGATCCATCCCCAAGGGCTAACCATTTGAGGCATTGGTTCTTGAGGTAGAGATTTAATGGGCTAGACAGCTGTGCAAGGTCTTAGGCACAATTGACTGACAAATAGCGCAGGAGTGATCTTGTTCCAGGCCTAGGCAAAAAAAAAAACACCACCACTGTCAAGGGTGTCTTTATGGGGTATCTGGCGCCAGCATTGGCACTTTCCCTTTTTTCCTGACATCAGCTAAAGGCTACAACAACCAAGCATTAGCTAAAACAGTCAAAAATAAGAAAATTTGAAACCCAACGGGCTACTCATTTTTAAGATGCAACGTCTGTGAAGAAGCGATCGTATGATGCGAATGCAGTCTGTGGCTGAAAAGTTCTGAGCATTGTGCATGCAGAGGTCACATTTAAGGCCCCGTGGTTTATGGCCCTACGTGTGACGTCCCACTCACACTACAGCAGCCAAGCTGAAGCTTTTGTATAGAAGCAGACGTACGAGTCACCTGAGGGCAGGAAATCCCACACCTAGAATACTGCAATACTGCAACATAGGAATAGAAGGACATGCACAGTTTTTTTTGATCTAGCAGGAAATGGTTTGCTTGGAGACCGCCTTTCCCAGGGCTCTGGGGTGGAAGGCTACAAAGAGTTGTTTGGATTTTCTGGTGGACTTTGCCTTGTCTAAGTAAAACCTTAGTTGACTGTGCACATCCAGTGAATGGAGTATCCCCTCACTGTCATTAGTGGGAGAGGGAAAGAAGGTGGGCAGGTGAATGGATTGGTTTAAGGACAGTTCGTTCACCACCTTTGGTATGAAAGAAGGGTTAGTGTGCAGGGTCACCCTATCCTTGTGGAAGATAGTGTAGGGTGAGCAGGCCCTGAGAGCTTGTAACTGACACCCTTCTAGCAGAGGTGAGGGGCATGAGCAGTACAGTTTTCCATGTGCACATTTGGAGCATTGCAGTACTGGCTGGCTCGAAAGGAGGCAGTGAGAGTTTTTCCAGGATGAAGTTTAGGTGGCCTGATGTATAACACCCCCTTCAGGAATAGTTTAACATCTAGCCTGGCTTGTCGGGGGGTTTTAGGGGTAAAGCAGGCAGAGATTGCAGAGACGTGGACTTTCACTGAAGAGTATGAAAGGCCAGCCTTGATGAGTTCACACACAAGTAAGGACTAGAGGGGTATCCGCTTGAAAGGGATCACTGCGCCTATGGAGAAACCACTTGGAGAATCTTTCCCATTTTGATATGTAGGATCTCCTTGTAGTTGGTTTCCTGGCCTCCCTCAGGACTGAAAGCACATCCTCAGAGTAGCGACGTCTGAAAGGAATTAAAGGTTTATCACCCAGAGTGTTAGACCCAACATCTGTAGGTGAGGGTGAATGAGCGATCCTTTCTGTTGTGTGAAAAGGTTCACCTTGTAAGGTAACTTGTGGTGATTGCTCTTGGCTAGTGAGAGTAGTAGAGGGAACCAGTGCTGCCTTGGCCAATAGGGAGTCACCAGCAAGATTTTTGGTTCGTCTTTCCTGATCTTCAGGAGGACTTTCTGGATGAGAGGGAAGGGTGGAAATGCCTAAAGAAACAGTCCCTTCCATGAAATGGTGACAGCATCTACCCTCCAGGCAAGTGGATAATGATCCTCGGTGCAGAATTTCCTCAACTGTCTGATCTGGGGGGGTGGCAAACTAATCTACCTGAGGTATGCCCCACCGGTGGACAATGTGTAGCTCAGCTAATAACCTACTTGTACAAATATCAAAATCCAACAACTTAGCTGGTGACACCTTGTTCTCCAATACAGTAGGTAAAGCCTGGAACATCCTCCCAAGCCAGCTAACCTCAATATCCTCTGTCAGCTTATTTAAAAGCAAGCTTAAACCCTACCTCAAATCACACTGGCTATGCCCCCTGTGTTAACCCAGACTAAGTATCTAACTATTAACTAGACAACCACAATTCCTAGCCTATCATGATCTTGTGTTGTCTCACTAATTTTTAGTGAGCTTAACCTTCCTTTGGATTTTTTCTCATGTAAATAAGTATATACAGTGGAATGATCAAACGCCTTCATATAGTATCACAACCTATGTGTTAAATAACACTAGAAATCCATCCTTGTTTGCTGTTCTTCTATACTCTATCTATTGATCTCTAGTGTTTTTCTTTCTTAGGTTTTTGTGAGACCTCAGTATCTCATCATAAATTACTAGGTGCATCTAATTTTGTAATATGTTATAAAGATTTGTACTACACCATTTCTAATACAAATGTATTAGTCTTATTCATCTATTCTTAGATAAATTTTTCCTTTTTCCTACTGAAATATAAAATATATAATCTTAGGCTTTTACTATAATTGTTAAAACTTATGTACCAAATTATACTGTTATTGTCTTTGTCTTGACCTTTTATGTTGTTGCAATTTGTGGAGCTTTTCTCCCCGGGCCTCCACTGAAAATGGACATATATCCAGCTGGACTAGCCCGGTCAACAAATGTAAAATAAAATAAATAAAATGTCCCTGTTCAGCATCAACTCATGCTGTAGACAGGATATTCTGAGAACATCTGCTTGGTGGTTGCCCGGTGAAGGTATGTATGCTGCCTGCAGGAATAAGTTGTTTCTGAAGGCAAAGTCCCAAATTTGGACTGTTATCTGGCAAACAAGGTAGGACTTTGCCCCTTGTTTGTTGAGGTACCACATGACTGTGGTATTGTCTGTGAAGATTTGAAAGGGGACTGGATGCAGGATTGAGGGCCAAAAGGACTGCTGTCATTTCTCTCACACTGATATGCTTCTTTTGGAGGGTAGGATGCTACATCTCCTGTACCTTGAAGCCCTTCATGGTAGCCCTGCACTCTAGATCTGATGCATCTGTATACATGTGTTGGGGTGGGGACTGAAGTGGAAGGCCTGGGTTCATTTGTACTTGTTGAATCTACCACCTTAGTTCTGCACTGAGGTTGGGTAAGAGTGTAATCTGAAACTCTACAGGGTGTTCGTGTTGAGACCACACAGTCTTCAAAAGTACCACTGCAGTTTTCGCATATGCATGCTGGCCAAAGGTAGCATAGGGATGGTGGCTGCCATCAGCCCCAGGACCCTTAATTGTCTTGCAGATATCTGCTGAATCTGCATTAGGTCTTGGAAGTGAACAGAGAGGGAGAGAACTTTGTCCTGAGGGAGGAATGCCCGCATTGGGTCTGTTCTGATCCTGCATCCCAGAAAGATATTGTCCTGCTGGGGGGTTAGTGATGATTTTGGAAAATTGAGGGTGAATCCCAGGTTCTGAAGCAGGGAAATGATGTAGTGCAGATGGTTTTGTAGGGTGTCCTCTCTTTCTGCTAGAATGAGGATGTTATCTAGGTAGGGATAAATTTGGACACCTTTGGTTCTGCAAAAGGCTACAGCTGGAGCTAGACATTTTGGGAAAACTCCGGGTGCAGTAGATAAACCAAAGGGCAAGGCTGTAAATTAAAAGTGTGAACAGAGCCAAGTGAAATGTAAATATTTTCTGTGGGAGGATTTTATCGGTATATGGAGGTATGCCTCCTTTAGGTCGAGTGTGGCCATAAAGGCCTGAGCTGGCAATAGTGGGAGAAGCATTTGTAGGGATAACATTCTGAATGATGGAACTTTTAGAAAGAGGTTTAGAAAGGACAGATCCAGTATTGGCCTCCAAGGGCCATCTTTTTTGGGGACAAAAAATAATCTTGAGTAAAAGCCCCGTCCTTCCTGTCCTGGGGGAACAAGTTCTATAGTTCCGTGACTCAGAAGGTTCTGCAGGACCTGTGGAATAAGATGGTTGATTTTTTTTTTTTTGGGGGGGGGGGGGTTGTAAGCCCCTTGTTAAGAGCTTTTCCTTCCAAGAGAGGAAATATCCATCTTGTACTACTGCCAGCACCCAGTGATCCGAGATGATGGATCACCACAGGGGAAGGCAGTGGGAAAGGCGGGCTGACAAGGGGAGGTGGGCAAGGCAGTCACACGTTGTTGGAGCCATTATGGTCATGAATGGGCTGTTTACTTTTCTCCTGAAAGTCTTTAAAGAGGTCTGCAGATTGTTTATCAAACAGGAGACTGTGGTTTAGAAGGGCATCTACAATTTTTGACTTGAAGTCCCTCTGGTAGGGGGTGAAGGAATAGCCATGAAAAGCTACGTAGTAGAGATGCAGTAGCAGTGGACTTTGCAGAGACCTCTGTTGCATCATAACTGCATCTAATAGAATGTCTGGCCACTTGAGAAGCCAGGGACAATTTTGATGCCACCTCTGTCTTGCTAGGGTAGTCAAGTATGGATAACAGGAGGGTAGAAGCTTGGGATACCGGGTCCAAAGCATACTTTATCATACGGGTTTGGTAGTTGACAGTTCTGATGGCTAGGGTGGTTCTAGCGGGATGGCCGACTTGGGGTCTATCCTGAGCACTTGCTTTTTTAGACACTGGTTTTCTAAATACAGATTTATGGTGGCCAGATGGCTTTGGAGGATCTTAGGTACGAAGGATTGACAAATCAGGCAAGACGTATGGTAGTGTTCTCGGCCTAGGCAGAAAACGCAACTGTTGTGCGTATCCTTATGCAGAATCTGGCACCCGCATTGGCATTTACCCTTCTTAGTCGACATCGGCTAACAGCAGGTTACAGCAAACCAAGCTACAGCAAGAAATTTAAAACAAAATCCCCAACAGGGTACTTAGCTTTAGATGTCTTCAAAGTAGAGGGGGCAAAGCAATCAATGTGACTGTCGACTGTGGCTGAAAAGTTCTGAGGTCTGTGTCCAAACGTCACATTTAAGGTCCCTGGTTTATGGCCCTACATGTGACGTCCCATACACCTACAGCAACCAGACTTGAGCGTGGAGCAGACGTTCGGGTCACCTGAGGCAGAGAATCCCACACCAAGACTACTCCAACATAGGAATAGGACATACCTCCCTTTCCTAGGAAAGGTCAGGGCACCTATTCTCCAAGCCTAAAGGCATGGCAGTTTTGAACAAAACTATCAAAGCTGTCAGCTGTGTAAGGAATCAAAAATATCTGTTTATCATGCATTTGTGAAGTCTGCTCGGGCTCTGTTCAAAAGGTCTGCTATAGTGTTTCTTCCTGACAGTATACAAAGAGCCTGGAGAAAGCCATTCAACACAATCTCCACGCTCTCAAAGCTAACCTACAGAGGGACCTGATGCAGGTAGAATTCCTTTACATTTATATGGTCCTTTCTTTCCTATAGAGACCATACCCCTTGGACCCTGACAACCCTGGTTGCATCACCTAGAAATAAGACAGCCAACATTGCTACTTTTCTTGACAGTATTTTGAATCCAAGTGTACAAATTTGTGAGTTTTTCTTGGAAGATTCTTGGATTTTTTTTTTAAATCTGAAAGATTATAGTTTTAATGGAAAAGAAAAAAATACTTTGTACTGCTGATGTCAGTTTATTATACACCTCTATTAAGAGACTGGCACTGAATTTGTGGAGTTATATCTGAACAAGTTTATTGACAATTTAATTACTGATGCCAGACCTGTCTGTCATGTTAGACTTAGTCCTGAGCAAAAATTTTTGTCAACAAATTTCCGGTGTCGTGATGGCGGCTAGTATGGCACCAGCCTTTGCTAATTTGGTCATGTGCTGGTGGGAAATGTTATACTTAGTTATGTCTTCCCTTTTTTTTTTTTTTTTTTAATTTTTAAGTACGTTTCCCTTTATTGTAGGTACACTAATGATTTAATTTTTATATGGAATGATGAATTATCTACATTTCTGGAGTTTGTTACTAAAATGAATAAGTCAGTACCTTGGCTAAATTTTGTTAGCCATTTTGGGGAAACTGTTAACTTTCTGGACCTTCAGATTACAGCTGATTTTAGGTCTCAAAAATTTGTTGCCAATATATTTAGGAAGGAAACTATTAGCAATAACTATTTACACTGACAGTTTTCATCCTTTTATGAAGTATATTTTTCGAGGGCAGGTCATTCGACTTATCCGTATTATTACTGAGGATATCAAGTTTTTGGAAGAGGTTGACATTTTGATGGATATGTTTGTTCTGAGGGGTTATGATAGTAACAGATTAGGTAAGATCAAAGATGGGGTTCTCAGAGATGAGGCCAATAAATTTGCCCCCATTTTGGAAGTCTGGTTTTGTTGCTAACAAGATATTTTCATCCTCTTCCATGGTAATGACACTGAAACCGTAGACTTCTTACAGTTTCTAAATGGTACTACTGACTTCTTGAAATTCACTTCTAATTTTTCACCTGTAGAAATCGATTACCTCGATGTAAAGTTGAGAAAGGAAGGGAACACCTACACATCTTGTGTTTACAGAAACCCAACTTACTGTAATTCGTTCCTGCACTTCACAAGCCACCATCCCTTCAAACAAAAGAAATCTATTGTGAAGGGCCAAATGGTTAGGGCTGTTAGAATGTGTAGTGATTTTGACACCTTTCAGAACGAATGCACACTTTTGTGTAACATGTTCCTTAATAGGGGTTACCCGAGGAATCTCATTGATGAAATTAGGCTTGAAGTTACAGCCAAAAGGATAAACGGGGTTTATAAACCTATCTTGCAAAGCCATGTACTACTTGACCTTAGTTCTAACAACACACTACTGTCACCCATTGAGTGTTCCCCCTCTCCTAATGACATCTCTCTGACCAACCATGTACGCGATTTTGCCATTAGTTACGTCCACACATTTAGTCTTAACACTCAGACTACCACTGCATTAAGAAAAACTGGCAATTTATCTTGGGGAGTCCTGGCCTCTCTGAGAAATTAGGCCCCTGTCCTAATTTTGTCTTCAAGAGGAACAACAATCTTAAGGAACTTCTACAGAGGGACCTAACTAAAAAAACCTTTAACAGGCGCACAGGGATGTACCCATGTGGTTTTTGCAACTGGTGTTACAAAATGAAGGTAGGGCAGACCTACACTATAAGGGACAGGAAGTTTTTAATCCAAGCTCCACTCAACTGTGAAAGTAGATCAGTTGTATACCTGGCTCTTTGTGATTGCTGTCCCTCATTTTATCTGGGAAAGACTGATCGCAGACTTAGGGACCGTGTCTATGAGCATATGTATGCAATTAAGAAAAACTCTGACGTTAACGCTTTGGCTAAACACATTGCCAACCACCCTGGGCACTCTTTCTCGCTTATGCCCATAGATCAAGTGACCAATAACATCCGGGAGGCCCAATAACTCTACTCTTAGAAGTTCGTGAACTGGAGTGGCAACTGCGTTTAGGCGCATTTTGCTACCGGGTTTAAACGAAAACTGTAACATCTCAGCAGTACTCAAATTGAGGAGCTATTTAAGGTAGTACCCCCTTTGTAGATATTCCTTACTTTCTTATGCATACATAAAGACTTTTTTTAAAACATACAAAATTTTTTTGTTTCTGACTTCATGTGACGTGCCTTTGTTGTAGCATCTCTCATGTTAAATATTGCCTAGATTTTAGTTATTATTGTTGTTTATACAATAATATCTTTAAGGTACACAGTTGCTCATTATGGTTCATACTTATAATGGATTACCATTACTTTTTTACTAAGATTTAATCCATTACTGCATATTATACTTACTTTTTTTATGAGTTGCTATTTGAATTACTTTTTATGTTGAATTTTTACTTTAATGTTATGATTTCTTCCACATATTTTAAGAATTTTAAATATGTCATTTTAAATTTTATGTTTATTTCTTTGGTAACATTCTACACTTTGAAATGCTTATTATTAACATGAATTAATGTTTGCATTTTCTCTTTGAGGAACAAGTTGTTCTTGTGAAGGCTTCTACTTGTTTACTAATTACTACAATGAGTTTCACCTTATCATGTTGTCATTTCCCTTTTGCTTTGTATAAAAGGGGCGTGCACTTTTACCTCATTGTTAATTTGTTTTCTCTGAGGAAGCTGCACCTTTGTGCGGCGAAAACGTTTGTGATAAATAAATTCGTTAAGACTACCTACTTGTTGTTGCTGGTACAAGGGCTCCGTGGTACGTTTTTGGATTCCATTTTGATGGATATGTTTGTTCTGAGGGGTTATGATAGTAACAGATTAGGTAAGATCAAAGATGGGGTTCTCAGAGATGAGGCCAATAAATTTGCCCCCATTTTGGAAGTCTGGTTTTGTTGCTAACAAGAAGAGTAATTACATGATGGATAAAGTTCCAGCCTTTCCTGTTCCAATGAGCTCAAACAGTAGTAATATTATATATTATTTCTGTGAACGGGAAGGTTCTACTTGGCAACGGTGATCTGACTAAGGTTGTTGGAGATGCCCCTAAGTTCATTTTCAAAAGGACGCGCAATTTAAAATATTTACTGGAACATCTTCGAGGAGCTCTAACCAAGGGACCAGTTGGGGACCTTTCCTTGTCAGCCTTGTAAATGTTGTAGATTTATTAATTCTGTTAGTTCATATTATTTTCAACAAATTAATTTTATTTCCAAGGGTAGATTTACATGTAGTACAGAGGGTTTAGTCATTTGGCTAGTTCTGTTGGCAGCTGTCATGTCTACGTGGGTAAAACTACAAGGAAGCTAGCATGTAGGACTGCAGAGAAGGTATGGGCTATTAAAAACAAAGATCTTGACAACGCACTTGCTAGGCATAGTTTAAATTGTAATCATTTCCGGCAGTCTACTTTTTGGTTTTAGTAAAGGTTGACAGTAGGACTTTTGTTTATGGAGTGCAAGTGGCAGGTGTTTTTACATGCCGATGTGCTCCCTGGGCTCAATAAAACTATTTCATTAAAATTTTTTTTTTTTGAGATTAAGATGTTTATAGTTTACATATTTTTATATGTTTAGCACTTTTGTAGTTGTATGCATTTAATATATTCATATATTGTCAATTATGACAGGTTCACATATATTGAATTACTGTGTTATTGGACAATTACATGTGTGATGTCAATGATTCCTTGTTTTAAAAGGGCTGCTTTTTAATTGAATTTTATTCTGAAGTTCTACATGAAGTAGAACGAAAGCGCTTTATTTATCTTGTGGTACTGAATGATTTGTTCCTGTTCCATACGCTAGGATTGTTCTATTATTTTATTAGTTGCTTGTGTGCTGTGTTCTATTTTAGGTCTTCTACAGTGTTTCTTCTTGACAGTATACAAAGAACCTGGAGAAAGCCATTCAACACAATCGCCCATGCTCTCAAAGCTAACCTGCAGAGGCACTTAACTTGATGCAGCACTTACCTGTGGTGTTTTGGGTAGAACTCCTTTACATTTATATGGTCCTTTCTTTCTCTTAGAGACCATACCCCTTGGACCCTGACAACCCTGGAACAAGTACCCCATGCCACATCACAGGCATCAGTGAGCAAAAGCTGGCAAGGGGAAGAAAACAGAAAGGACACTCCTGTGTTGAGTGAAATCTGGGTGACCCACCATAAAATTTCCATCTTGATGAAGGGTAAGAGGAATTGAGAAAGTTAATAGACAGCAATGCTGAGTCTGAATAGACTTCAAATACCACTGAACATATGATGACATAAGGTATCACGAGAATCATTGCTGACATTTACACCAAGGCTCTGAGAACCTTTCTTGCAAAGGTCACATCCAAAGGAAGAAGTGGCAGGTGTTATTCTCGAAGTAATCTACCAGGAACCTTGTTCGCTGGAAGGAAAGCTGTCACTGACTGTGTGGAGCCTACACCCCATGAAAATCCGACTCTGAGCTGGAATTAAGCAGGACTTACTTATGCTGTCAGTTGACCCCAAACTGCTCAGCTTATCCAAAACCTCCAAACAGTCAGAAGTTGCTACTGGACAGGAACATGAATGAGATTATGTTCTAGACAAAGATCTGAATAACTCAAAGTCTGCATATGGCAATGACAGGAGGTAGGGGCTTTGTGAATAACCACTGGGGCAGTAAAAGACCAAAAGGCAAAGCAGAAAAAGTGATGAGACAAAACCTTAAGAAGTTCCTGTACTGCAAATGAACACAAACAGGAAGGTAGGTTGCGTTAAATCCAAATTCACCAAGAAAGTCTGTAGAAGAATCATCAGAAGCAAGGACTAAAGAGTCACTCTCTTGAAACTTTGAGAAAGAAGCTGAGGAAAGAAAGATGAGAAACAGGTCTCTAAGTGCACTATTTTCTGGGAAATAAACATTCTTGAATAAAAACCCATTTTTCCTAAATGTGGAGGCACCATTTTATTGCTCCCTGGCTGAACAGGTCGAAAAGAAGAGGTAGAATAAGACAGGGAGAGCATTCTGACACATTTTGTAACCCACATGAATGATGGACAGAACCAATAGGTCAAAAGGCAGACTTGCCAGACTGGCAGAGAAAGGGACAACTTGTACTGTAAAGGAACCAGAGAAAGGCCAAAGTGGGATGAGTTGGGAAGAGGAGTCAGAGTCATAAACAGAGTACTTTTTCAGGAAAGGAAGATTTTGAAACCGTGGAACCCTGTTGCCACTTGTCCTGAAACAGTCTTTTAGAAGAAGATCTTTTATTCTTTTGAGAACACTTGTCACCCAGAAAGGGACCAAAGTTGGAAGGGTGATTTCTCTGAAATTCTGGAAAATAAGAGAGGAGGATTTGGTTAAGGTTTTGCATATTCTTACCATTCTCCTGCAAAGTTCTGAAAAAGGCATTTTTGTTTATGTTCACAATCTCAAAAGTACAACACAGCATGAGCTGATAGTGAACAATATTACCTATACGGAGGCTGAAGATGCAGCAAACCTACTGGCTGATAAAATTAGCTCTGACTTTACCTATTTCCCCCCCATCAGTCTGCCAAACAAAATATGCCTGAAACTGGCTTGCCTCACAGCTATCACACAAGACCAAAACTTACAAGTGATATCAGAAAAGTACAGTTGTGTACACTTACCATAAATGTAGATGTTAGAGTGTATTCACTGTTGCAGTCATTACATTTGGGTAATCTGCTGGCAGGTTGCCCTCAGTCGGCCTGAATAACAGTCTTGGGTCCTGAGTCGGTTGCTGTCTCTTCTACTATGATGTCAGGTCGTCAGGGGTATAAAACATGCAGCTGATACCATTTTAATCAGTTTTTCTTGCCCCAGATGTCAGGTGCCCCCCAAATGGGAGGAGGAAAAAAAATATATGTATATATATATATATATATATATATATATATATATATATATATATATATATATATATATACATACATATATATATACATATATATATATATGCATGTAATTTAGAACATAAAAAATATACCTTCAACTAGAAGCAAATACACCAAAAAGGCTTTTGAGCATAGTAAAGGAAAGAAGAGGTATAATTAGAGAGAAAAAGGGGGCTAGCGGGTGGGTAACCCGGACTGCAACAGTGAATACACTCGAACATCTACATTTATGGTAAGTGTACACAACTGTACTATGTTCTTCGTGTTTCACTGTTGCAGTCATTACATTTGGGTAGAATCCCAAAGCTACGGTTGGGAGGATGGAATTATACAGCATTAGGAGCAGCTATGAGGCCTGCAGGACAGCAGTGGCAAAGCCTGCCCTGGATTTAGAAAAGAGAGGCAAATGGTAATGTTTGGTGAATGTATGAACTGAGCTCCAACTAGCAGCTTCTAGAATATCTCTGGTAGGAACCCCTCTGAGAAAAGCTGCAGAAGTAGATGCAGCCCTGGTGGAATGGGACCGGATACCCTTGGGGACAGGTTTACCATGGTGCATGTAGCAGAAACGAATAAAAAGTTATGTTCTTACCATAACGTTCCATGTGAGTTGTTCATCTCGCCTTTGTTCTTACACACGGGTTCGGAGCCGATCCCTCGGCTCAGAGTGGGCCACATTCCAAGCTCTGTGTCTAAGAGAAGCTCGAGGCACAGTCCCTATCCCATGATCCTCTCCTGCTAACCCTCAGATCTAGTTTGCTATGAAACCCAGACAACAGAAGACATACCCGCCTACACATGCATACGTACCAATACACATATACATGTATATACACAAATATGTAAGGACAGATATATGCATATATATTACACATGTCCGAATATGTACGCATACATAGAGACAGGCAGTCCAAGGGGACCATGAGAAAAGACAATCAGCCACCAGTCATACCTGTTCTTCCAGAACACGGAGGGGGAAGGAGGGCGGGAATGTAAGAACAAAGACGAGCTGAACAACTCACATGGAACGTTATGGTAAGAACATAACTTCTTTATGTGAAGTTGTTCGATCTCGCCGCTTGTTCTTACGCATGGGTAGCGTCCCTAGCACTCTAAACCCCGGGTGGCTCACGGGAGAACATTCCTGAGAACAGTGGAACCAAAGGAAGCCCTGTCCACTTTGTAATGAGTAATAAAGGTATGAGGTTTGGCCCAGGTAGCCGCTGCATAAATGGTATCTATCGGTAAACGAGCCGTATGGGCTAGGGAAGTAGAAACAGTTTTAGTAGAATGCGCTTTAGCTTTGCGCGGAACAGACTGATTGGAAGATGAATAAACAAAGTTTATGCAGTCCGAAAGCCTTTTGGATAACGTGATTTTTGTTACTGCAAGTCCTTTCTTATTATCTGCATGAGAAACAAAAAGTTGATCCGATTTCCTGAATTCTTTTGTTCTGTCGAGGTAAAATCTCAGCTGTCTGTGCACGTCCAATTTGTGTAACATGTATTCCAATTTATTGGTATGGTGCCTGAAAAAAGTGGGAAGTTCTATGGACTGATTAAGATTAGATTCTGAGCAGACTTTTGGTAGAAAGGACGGATTAGTACGTAAGGTGACCCTGTCTGGGTGAAAGATCAGATACGAGGGTCTAATTGACAGTGCCTGCAGCTCTGAGACTCTGCGAGCTGAAGTGATTGCAACAAGAAACAGGATTTTCCAGGAAAGATATTTAAGTGGGCATGACGAAGCTGGTTCAAAGGGTGATAACATGAGTTGGGATAGCATCAGATTTAAATTCCAAGGAAAACCGGACTTCGAATGGGTGGTCAGAGATAAGTTCCCTTCAGGATAGCTCTACAAAGTCTGTGAGACATAATTGTAGTGCCCTCCTCACCCACATGAAAATTAGATATGGCAGCCAGCTGTACCCTTATGGTGGATGTTGAAGCCCCCTGATGAAAAAGAGTAGATAGAAAATCTACAACCTTATGAACAGGACAACCAAGGGATCTAAACCTTGTTTGGAAGCCCAACACACGAAACGTTTCCACTTGCTCTTGTACAATTTTCTAGTGGAGGTTTTGTGGGAAGAAATCAAAATATGTTGTACTGCTGGAGACAAAAGATCTGACCTGGCTAAGCTGGGAAGTGGAGCAGCCATGCTGTCAATTTGAGGGACGAAAAAGAAGGGTGAAGAACTCCTGACGAGTGGGTCAGAAGGTCTGGCACTGGGTCCAGAGTCTAAGGTTCCTCTATTTGGTGAGCTTGGAGGAAGGGGAACCAGATTTGTCGAGACCAGAATGGCGCTATCAAGATGATCGTCCTTTCCAGACCTTTGGCTTTCTGCAGAAATTTCGAGATTAGTGGAACAGGAGGGAAGGCATATAGGAGACCCGGGGGCCAATCGTGCACAAGTGCGTCCCTGGGGGCGCCCCCCGGAGGGGGAAGTAGGGCGAAATAGCTTCTGCATTTGGTATTCAAGGGGGATGCAAAAAGGTCGCAGCAAGGCTGGCCCCATCTGCGGAATATCCTCTTCGCTACTTGATTTTTGAGGGACCACTCATGAGGCAACAGGGATGGCTCTGCTCAATCTGTCCGCTATTACGTTGGATGTCCCAGAGATGTGCGTTGCTTTGAGAAAGTGTCCGGTGGGCACAACCCATTGCCAGATTCTCAGGGCCTCTCTGCATAAGGGGTAAGACCTAGTTCCTCCTTATTTATGTACCAGACCACTGACATGTTGTCTGTCTGAATTGCAACTGTTCCCGGAGGTAAGTAGTCGTGAAAGTGTTTCAACGCCAAGAACACTGCTCTCAACTCCAGGACATTGATGTGCAGATTGTACTCAATTTTCGACCACTCGCCTTGAACTGTTCTCCCCTGAAAAAGTCCCCCCCACCCTATCAGGGAAGCGTCCGTGGTCACTGTGGCTATGGGGGGGGGGGGGATGAACGGGCGGCCTATCGTAAGCTCGTAGCTGTTCATCCACCATAGAAGATCCCGCTTGCAAGACTCCGTGAGCTGGATGTTGTGTGACAACGGTAATCGTTGGTAAGACCACTGTGCGAAGAGTAGCCACTGGAGGATCCTCATGTGCATTGTCCCTAGGGGGACCGCGATAAGGGTAGCTGCCATCATGCCTAAAACTTTCAAGACCTGTGCAGCGGGGACTCTTGTTTTGTAGAAGGCTGAAACTCTTGCTTGGGGAAGCCTGATCAGAGTTAAGGTAGTGTCCAATTCCGCTCCTATGAATGATATATGCTGTGAGGGCAACAAGGCAGATTTTTCGGAGTTCAGTGTTATGCCTAAACGGGAACAGAGATTGATTGTATAGTCCCTGGCTTGCAATAGGTGATGCCTGGTGGTGGCTGTAAGGAGCCAGTCGTCTAAGTATGGAAACACCCAGAATCCTAGTCATCTCAGGTGGGAAGCCACTACTGCCATGCACTTGGTGAACACCCTGGGGGCCGAGGTGAAGCCAAAGGGCAGAGCTCGAAACTGAAAATGACTGGCTCCCAGCCGGAAGCACAGGTGATCTCTGGATGGCCTGGCCATTTTTATGTGGTAGTACACATCCTTGAGATCTATAGAGCACATCCAATCGTTCGTTTGAAGAAACGGAAGGATCGATTGCAGTGTGACCATCCGGAATTTTTCCTTCTTCACGAAGGTATTGAGTTTGCTGAGGTCCAGTATAGGCCTCCAGTCCCCTGTTTTCTTTGGAACTAAAAAGAACCTTGAGTAAGTTCCGGATCCTATTTGGTCCGCCGGGACTGGCTGGATGACTTTTTCTAACAGCCTTTGTATTTCTATGGCTGCCTGATCCCGCAGAGTGGGTGGAACATCTGGGAATCTTTTTTGGGTGGGAGGATTGTTTAAGAGAGGGATGTTGTATCCTCTGGTTATTATGCTTTTTACCCAGGAATCTGAAGTGAGATTTAGCCAGGCCTCTGGGTATAAAGCCAAACGACCCCCGACTGCCTGAAGAGCAGGACAGCCGGGCCTCCAGTCAGGAGTGCTGGAAGGTTTCCCAGGGGCGCTATCCCTGTCGCCCTGGTTCTGCGGACCCCCTCTGCCGCCTGGGCGGCGTCTTCCATTCCTTCCCCCTCCTCTGCCTCTGGAGGGGGTTTCACTAGGTGTGGATTGTAAAGCTCCCCGAGTCTTCCGGAACCACATTTTTCCACCTCTTTGCCCTTTGGGGTATGGTCTAGAAGGGGCGGAAAAATGGACCCCTACGGCAGATACGGTCTTTCCTTCTTGCTCACACCTAGTGAGTGTCTCCTTCACTTTGGGCCCAAAAAAGGAGAAGCCATCAAAAGGGGCATTAATAAAGGAAGACTTGAAGGCTTCCGCAAAGGAGCATAGGCGCATCCAGGATTGTCTCCTCAGAGCGATCGCTGAAGCTGCAGCCCTACTCGATCTTTCGGCTGCTTACGAAATGAGCCGCATGGATGAGTTAACGATAGAGTTTAGTGTATTGAGCTGTGCTGTCACCTTGTCTGATACAGCAGCATCTGTGGTACCCTGTAGAGCATCTCCCAATTCCTTGAGGAGATCTCTCTGAAGATGGGTAAAATGAGTGAGGTAGTTCAGTGATCGCATGGAAAAAGTCGCTGAACTAAAAATGCGCTTCCCGTACCTGTCCATCGTCCTAGAGTCTTTGTTAGGAGGATGAATAGAGGAAGATGCTTCAGACATTTCTTTCTTGGTGGCCGCCGCCACCACCATAGTATCAACTGGGACTCCCTTGGTGAGATACGCTTTATCCTGGGTTGCAGTGATGTACTTATTGGGCCTCCGAGGGACTGGTTCCAAAGTGTCAGGGGACTCCCACGCCTTTTGAGCTATTAAATCCATTAACTCGAAGGGCGGAGTTACCCAGGAGGTGGAAGGTTGAGCCCCAAAAGCCTTCAGCAACACCGACTCATCCTCACTGGGGGCAAGTGACTGCCAGTCACCCCTCTGTTTGAGAATTTCCAGGATGTCGGCAAACGAGACATCCTTGGAGGAGGACCGTGGGGACCCCTCTGACTCATCCAAGTCGGTGTCCGATGTCAATGATTCCTGTGGGGAATCAAGGTGCCTCTTCTTGCACAATCTCTTCCTCAGGACTTCATCAGAGGGGACATCTGGTGAAGCTTCCGAGGAGCAGGGTTCACCCTCTGGGGCTGACTGAGGCTTTGGGTCTCTACGCTTGGTGGGGACTGGTGGTGCAGAGACAGAACGCGTACCTTTCGGGGAGGGAGAAGAGGAATCTGAAGATGTGAACGTCTTACTAGACAAAACCTTCCTCATGGCCTGGAAGGCACTGGAGCCCCGAGCCAAGGACTCCACCGGTTCCGAAGAAGACGGTAGCCTCCCCGGGCCCGGAACCACAGGCTCCGATCCAGAGGACGGAGCTGAACTAATCTGCGCTGAGGGAAAGAGTCGGAACCAAAACTTTGGTTCGACTCCTCCCCCCCGGAACAGAGGAGAGACTGTCGGCTCAGAGACCCCTCGATGGGTACCAAGGGTGTCGAGGTCAGTGGAGCCGAAAGCACTAAAGGCGGCTTCGGCTCCGGGGGATCAACAATCAGATCCTCGACTCCCGGCTCCGATGACTCGATGGGTCTCGGAGGCGGATCTATGGATGGAACAGGAAGGGCTTCAAGCTTCGAAACCAATTGGGACGAAACCGCAATTAGTTTGGATAAGGCCGTGTTCTCCATCAGCTTCTGCACCACTCGATCCACATCGGTGACTGACAGTGCTATGGAGAAACGGGTCAAAGGGGGGCGAAGAGGTCACCGAGCGAAGGATCGATGAAGGGAGTACCTCTGACACCAGCTCCAAGACCTGGACCTCGCCCCGAGGCAGCAGCTCGGTGCTCAGCTCCAAGGTCTGTGGAGCCAGCGACCGAATCTTAACAGAGGTACTCGGAGCCGATGACCTGGGCTCCGATACCTTCGAAGACTTCGACCCCTTCGAAGACTTTGATGACTGGTCTGCCTTCTCTAATGCCTCCTGAAACTCCGGCTTCAGGAGACCCCTCTCAATCAGTTTCCTGCATCTTTCCATCATCACTCTGCCACTAAACGAGTGGCAGATGGAGCAGTCCTCCTGAAGATGGAGAGCCTAGACAGTAGACGCAGGAAACGTGGTTGTCTGTTATGGACATTTTCTGTCCACACTGGCAACGTTTAAAACCACACTTGGCTTTCTCTGACATGTCCTGAATAGAAAAATACAGTATGTAATACTAATCTGTATATAACTATATATACATATATACATATACATATATATATATATATATATATATATATATATATACATATATATATATATATATATATATATATATATATATATATATATATATATATATATATATATATATATATATATATATATATATATATACATATATATATATATATATATATATATATATATATATATACATATATATATATATATATATATATATATATATACATATATATATATATATATATATATATATATATATATATATATATATATACATATATATATATATATATATATATATATATATACATATATATATATATATATATATATATATATATATATATATATATATACATATATACATATATATATATATATATATATATATATATATATATATATATATATATATATATATATATATATATATATATATATATATATATATATATATATATATATATATATATATATATACACATATATATATATATATATATATACACACACACACACAATAACTAACCTGACTAAACACACAGGTAAATATTTACAACAAAAAAGTAAATAGGAAAAGGTACTTATTGGCCTAAGGCATAGGAGCAGCCGCTCCCACAAATTCTTAAACACTATTTTAAACAAACACGTACACACACACACACACGCACATTAATACGAACGCTAATACTAAGAAAAATTCTAATAATTTTTAACTTTAGAAATATATAGTAAATTTTTATATAGAAAAAAGGATACTGGTCCGAGCTCTCACTTGATGATGAGACCTGTTGCAGCGGCAAACTAGATCTGAGGGTTAGCAGGAGAGGATCATGGGATAGGGACTGTGCCTCAAGCTTCTCTTAGACACAGAGCTTAGAATGTGGCCGACTCGAAGCCGAGGGATCGGCTCCGAACCCGTGTGTAAGAACAAACGGCTAGATCGAACAACTTCACATCAATGGTTTATCCATTTTGAAATAGTCTGCTTTGAAATAGCCTTTCCCTCTGCCCCTACAGCAAATGCCACCAGTAGTTGCTCAGACTTTCTTAGATATTTTGTCCTGTTTAAGTAGAATCTTAGTTGTCTGTGTACATCCAATGAATGCAGAATCCGCTCCCCCTTGTTCTGCGGATTTGGGGAAAAAGTTGGCAGATGAATGGTCTGATTAAGAGCCACACTGGATATCACCTTAGGCATAAAGGATGGATTGGTCCTGAGGGCCACCCTGTCCGGATAAAAGATAATGAAAGGCTCCACTGCCATGAGAGCCTGTAGTTCTGAAATCCTTTTATCTGAAGTGACTGCTAAAAGAAAGGCAGTCTTCCAAGAAAGAAATTTTATGTCTGCAGTGGCAGCTGGTTCAAAAGGAGGTAGGGTGAGTTTTTCCAGCAGAAAATTGAGGTCCCATGCAGGAGTTGCTGCTCTCCTGGGAGGCTTCAAATTTTTGGCACCTCTGAGGTACTGCTTTAGCAGGGGATGAGAAAAGAGAGGAGGCTCTGTGTTGTAACGAGCTGAGATGGCAGAGGCATGGATTTTTATAGAAGAAAAAGATAAGCCCTTATGAAGCATCTCCGGTTAAATATTGCAGAATCTGAGGAATGTTGGGCATTGCTGTGTTTATTCCTTGTGCTTGGTTCCAGGCACAGAATCTTTTCCATTTATCAGCATAAGATTTTCTAGTACTAGGCCTTCTAGCCTCCAAAATGACATCCATCACAGGTTTACTGAGAGATGTGACTGGTGAAATTAGTGGATTAGCCATGCTGCAATATAGTTTGGAGCGGTGTGTGCAGAATTTGATAGTTCTGCTGAGACAGTAGATGAGGTATCTGAGGCAGGTACCACGGAGGCAGGTGTGACATATTGTGTAGAAGCGGGTACCAGTGTTGGCGAGGCCAGTCTGGAGCAATCAGAATCATTTTCGTTTTTTCCTGTCTAACGTTTAGTAAAACCTTGGAGAGCAGAGGCAGAGGGGGAAAGGCATAGACTGATAGGTTTTTCCAGCTGAAGGATAGAGCATCCACTTTCCAAGCTTTTTTGTGATGAATTCTTGTGCAGAATTTGTCCAACTGATGGATCTTTTTGCCTCTCCCCAAAATTATGTCTGGGCTCCCTCATTTTCGTGTCAACATGCTGAAGATTTGTGGGTCCATAAGGTTTCTGCTTAGTTCATCTGCCAGATTATTTTGCTTTCCTGGCAGGAATTGAGCTTGTAGATGTATCTGGTAAGTCAAGGCTGTGTTCCACAAGGCCATGGCTAGTCTGCAAAGGGGGTAGGGGTGGGTACCCCCCCTGCTTGTTTATGTACCACATAACTGTGGTGTTGTACGTCTATCAGTTGTCCTGGATGAAGAAAGTCCTTGAAGGCTGTCAGAGCATTCTGAACAGCTAGCATTTCTTTCTGGTTGATATGTAGGTGCATTTGATTCGGGCTCCATTCGTCCTGAGTGCATCTCCCTGCCAGATGGGCCTCCCAAGCATAGTCTGATGCGTCTGTAGTCAGGATTTGGGTGGCAGGGGGTAGAATGAATGGCAGTCCCTTGTTTTGGTGACAGACCTCTGCCCACCATAGTAACTCCTGTTGCAAGCAATGAATGAGAGGAATCATTGTTTCCAGGCTGTGACAATGGTGACTCCATAAGCTTTTTAGGTACCATTGAAGTTTCCCCATATGCAGTCTTGCATATGGAATTAGTAGAATGCAGGAAGCCATGAACCACAAAGCCTGCAGAATTTGTCTTGCAGACAGCTGGGTTTATGTGGCCAATTGTTTGAAGTATGTCATCAATTGAATTTGTTTGTCTGGCATGAGGTAAGCCATCTGGGCAGCTGCATTCAAGCTTGTACCCAGGAATGTAATTATTTGAGAGGGTACCAGTTGTGATTCCTTTTCGTTTATGGTGCACCCTAGGCATGTTAGAAGCCTTTTACAAATGCCAAAGGTTGTAGAAGAGTGTCCTTGTTTTTTGCCTGAATTAGACAGTCATCCAGATAAGGATAAATTTGAATGTTCCTTTGTCTGCAAAATGCAATCACTGGTGCCAGGCACTTTGTGAAGACCCTGGGCGCAATAGATAAGCCAAAGGGCAGTGCAGAGAACTGGTAATGCAAATAGCCTGCTTTGAAGCGGAGGTATCTTCTGCAAGATTCCCCGACTGGAATATGCAGGTAAGCCTCTTAAGTCTAGAGTTACCAACCAGGCATCCTTGCCTAGTATAGGCAGTAACTGCTGTAGAGTCAAGCATCTTGAATTCTGGAATGTCCAGGAAGGTATTTAGAATGGATAAGTCCAGAATTGGACGCCATGATTTGCCTTTTCTGGGTACCAGGAAAAGTCTTGAATAAAAACCTTGTCCTTTTTCCTTTTCTGGTACTGGTTGAATAGCCCCCATACCCATGAGGGACATGACTTGTTTCTGGGCCTCTGCCCACTGATTTGAAGGCAGACCTGGCCATCCGTTTGGAATTGGCAACGTGTGGAAATTAAATCTGTATCCCTGGGATACTATATTTAAGACCCACTTGTCCTGGGTAATAAGATGCCAATTTTGAGCATGAAGTGCTAGATTTCCCCCAAAAGGGGCTGCCAAAAAATAAGTGCTTGAAAATGGCAAGGAAAGTCATTGAGACTGTTTACCGTAGGGTGGGGGTGCTTTGCTACTTCCAGATTTGGAGGTGGAGGCACCCCATTGCTTTGTTCTGTAAGTTCCTTGTGACTGAAACCTGGAGCCTTTGGAGTGTCTGGGTTTGACCTGAGTGGCTCTGTTTGATACTGGAAAGGACCAATTCTTAGTAGGCCAGTGCCTACTGAACCTGGGTGGCTGCACTTGTAAGAAATCTTTTACAGTTTGCATAGATTTAGCTTTGTCTTCCATCTTTTTCAAAACAACTTCTGCCTTATTGCCAAATAGACTGTCCTGTTGTAAAGGAGAATCCAACAATTTAGCTTTAACATGATCAGGCAGATTTTGCTCCTTGAGCCAAGCATGCCTTATCACAGATCCAGTTACAGCAGCCCTGCAAGAGGCCTCCAAGGAATTAAAACCACATTGTAAAGTATGCTTTCCAACTTGTTCAGCTACAACGCAATAAATCCTGTAACTCTATTTTCCACAGTCAGAAATAACACCATTTTCTGTTTAAGTAAGCCCATGACATGCTGTTGATATTTAAGCACATGAAATTGACAGTTTAAAGCCCTGATTGCCAGGGTTGCAGACGTATAAACCTTCTTACCCCATCTAACCAGCACCCTGGAGTCTGTATCAGAAGGGGCAGGATGTTTAGCAGAAGAAGCCTTAACACCCTTGGGACCCTGAGAAATTGTTTCAGGGTCAGCAGTAGGGTTTTTGAAAAGAAACTTGTGGGAGTCAGGAACCCTGTAATATCTGCCTGCGTCTTACTAGGAGCCGGAGGCAGGTAATCAGGAGCCATGCTGGATTCTGAGAAAACAATCCACAATGTGTAAAACAGGAGGTATAGCCACAGGCCTATGCTGAGGAAGAAGTAAATCCCTAAGCCTCTTTTTGGACTCTGAAAAATCCTGACTCTCCCAATGAAAACGTTCCTTTAAGGTATGCAAAGTTTCTCCAAAAGAAAAACCCTCAGGAGGAGAAGCAGAAGGGATGGATTCTTCTGCATCAGAGTCCTCATAAGGGGGAATAGAAAATTCCTGATCAGAAGAGGAATCAGAAGAAATGGAAACCTGATCTGAAGATTCATAATCAGTGCCTTGCCTAGGCCTCTTGGCAGGAGGGGGTTGGGAACCCTTGAGCAAGGTAATTAAACCCTCAGCCATTTTAATCATTTGTTTTTTAGGCATAGAGACCTGAACACGTGGCTCATGTGTTGGTTTTTTAGACATAGAAGTTGGTTTTGGCCTTGTTTTTGATGATAGCGTCTGTTTAATATACAAATCTTTAGGCCTGAAAACACCCTCAGAAGCCGGTGCCTTCTCAGCGGCTCTGGACCCATCCAAGGGAGACACATCTGTGGGTTCAATACTTGAAGAGTCTCGCAGCATACCGGACTCCGAATGCGTCTCGGTAGAGGCCTGCGAATCAAAAGTAGCGGGTATCAGGGGCTGTGAAAGCGCCTCACAGAATACCAGCGAATTGGCGACTGGCTTAGGAGAAGCTTTGTCATCTGTTTTGGACTTAGATGGTCTGTCTCTGTCTTTTTCTTTGCTTTTTTTGTGAATTCTGGTAGTCAGATAGCTAACAGACATTTCAGGATAGTTAAATCTTGAGCTAAAATATTTAGAAGAAAAAATATACAGACGCTTAATAGTGCATTGGTTAAATTTAGCACAAAACCGACAGCAAGGCACGTTGTGGTCAGGGCCTAGGCAAGAAATACAGTACAAATGAAAATCCTTATGAGGTATTTGATTCCCACAAGTAATGCAATTATTAACTTTTACTGACATTGATAAGGAGCAAGAAAAAGTTTTCCCAACGGGGTACTTAGCTTTAGGTTGAAGACTTCGGTTCTGAAACTGGAAAACGAAAATTTCAGGAGTCGGCCTACCAGCACTTGCGAACTGCTTCTGCTTTGGCCACCACATGGCAAGAAAGACGGATTAAAATGGTGTCGGCTGCATGTTTTATACCGCTGACATCATGGAAGAAGAGATAGCAACCAACGCAAGACCCAAGACTTTCTTATTCAGGCCGACTGAGGGCAACCTGCCAGCAGATTACCCAAATGTAATGACTGCAACAATGAAACACGAAGAACATCCAAAAAATACTGCATCGATGGGTCATGACAACATCCCTGGATGAATCTTTAACATGAACATGATTCAGCCACACCCTAAACAATGCAGTTTACTTTCAGCCTCCATAAAGGTTTTGTACCAACTGAATGGAGAACAGCTTCATTCATTCCCTGCATAAGGGAGGACCTTCCAGAAACCCAGGCAGGTCTCAACTACTGGCCTGCAAGTTTGACCAGTCTCTTATGCAAAGCCATTAAGTTCCAAAAGACCTAGCAATCTCATCATGGATCTAATCAATAAAGACACAAAGTACAGTTGTGTACACTTACCATAAATTTAGATGTTTGAGTGTATTCACTGTTGCAGTCCTAACAAATGGGTTATCCGGTTCCCGGTAGCCCTTAGGTCGGCCAGAATATCAAAGGTAAGTAAAAATGACAACGGTTGCAAAGGACGTCAGGGCATCAGATACAAAAGAAGGCAGCCAACGTCACTTCCTCAGTCTTTCTTGCCTATAGTCAGGAGCCCCAGAAAGTAAGGCTTAAATCAAAAACCAATTTGGCAAATAACAAATTAAGCCTGTACCTCAGGAAAAAAGAATAAGAGGACCACAAAAAGGGGAAAGGAGGGAGGGAAACCAGGTCTGCAACAGTGAATACACTCGAACATCTACATTTATGGTAAGTGTACACAACTGTACTATGTTCATCGTGTTTCACTGCTGCAGTCTTAACAAATGGGTTGATTACCAAAGCCCAGAGAAAAAAAGGGGGGGGGACCAACAGCAACAAGGGTTGGAGATAATGCCCTGAACACCGCAGTGGCAAACCCTGCCCTGGCTCTGGAAAACAGAGGCAAATTATAATGCTTTGTGAAAGTATGAACAGAAGACCATGTGGCAGCCTCCAAAATGTCTTTAGTAGGGACATCCCTTAAAAAGTCTGCAGAAGTGGAAGCAGCCCTAGTAGAGTGGGTTCTAACCCTTTGAGACGGAGCTTTGCCATGAAAAAAATAACAAAAAGTAATGCAGTGTGCAATTCACTTAGAAATGGTCTGCTTAGAAAAAGCCTTGCCCTAGGCTCCAGGGGCAAAACTGACCAATAACTGTGCTGATTTCCGAAGGGCCTTGGTCCTGTCCAGGTAAAACCTGAGCTACCTGTGCACATCAAGGGAATGTAGGATCCTTTCACCTCTACTGCGAGGATTAGGAAAGAAGGTGTATGGACTGATTAAGAGTCAGGCTGGAAACCACCTTCGGCATAAAGGAGGGATTAGTCCTCGGAGAAACTCTGCATAGAAATTAAGAATAGGCTCCACGGCCACCAAAGCTTGCAGCTCCGAAACCCTCCTTGCTGAAGTTGTAGCCAAGAGGAAGGCAGCCTTCCAAGAGAGAATCTTTAAATCTGTAGAGGCAGCTGGCTCAAAAGGAGAAAGAGTGAGTTTCTCCAGAACAAAATTAAGATCCCAGGCTGGAGTAGGTGCTCTTCTGGGAGTTTTTAGATTGCAAGCACCTCTGAGAAACATTTTCATCAGGGGATGAGAGAAAATAAGAAGTTATGTACCTACCATAACGTTCCATGTTAGTTGTCTTCTTCTCGCCTTCTTTCTTGCTGGATGGGTTCGGAGCCGATCCTCGGCTCCGACTCGGCCAATACTAAAGCTCGAGAGCCAATTCCACCGGCTCGAGGCTCCCCTATATCCCACAATGCTAGGCGGTAACTACTCAGATCTCGTTTGATAGCTATACCAAGCAATCCTAGTCTCCATAGAATGGAGTAGGGAAACCCACCTCAAAACAATCTGCGTAAAAAAGTATTGCAGACCGCAGTAAGGATAAAAGAGGTGGAAGAACGTGTGGGAATGACAACTTCCAGAGGAAGAACACAAACTGAATTCCTGTCGGTCTGTCCAGGCTTGGGGGAAGGAGGGGGCAAGAAAGAAGGCGAGAAGAAGACAACTAACATGGAACGTTATGGTAGGTACATAACTTCTTAATGTTAAGTTGTCAATCTCGCCTTCATTCTTGCTGGATGGGATCAAGGCCCATAGCACCTTATCCCGGTGGCCTATCGGAACAGACTCTTGAGAACAGTGGAACCAAAATTGGCACGGCTTCTGGAAACCATGTCCAATTTGTAATGTGAAATGAATGTATGAGGAAAAGCCCAGGTGGCTGCTGCACAAATGGAATCTATTGGCAGCCTATCCTGAAAAGCTACGGATGTAGCTAATGCCCTAGTTGAATGAGCTCTAGGTCTTGAGGGTAGTTTTGATGTCTGATCTCATAGATGAAGGTAATTGTAGAGGTGAGCCATCTAGAGAGGGATACTTTAGTAACTGGAAGGCCCAATTTCCCTTCCGCATATGACAGAATCAATTGATTAGATTTCCTGAATTGTTTAGTCCTGTCTAAGTAATATCTAAGTTGGCGATGAACATCCAAAAAATGTAGCTTTTGTTCCGACCTGTTCGAATAGTTAGGGAAAAAGACGGGGAGATCAATAATTTGGTTTAGGTTTATTCGAGAGGAAACTTTAGGCAAAAAGGATGGATTAGTATGGAGGGATACCCTGTCTTTGTGAAACACTAAGTAAGGAGGACGACTGCACAGAGCATGGAGTTCAGATACCCTTCTCGCTGAAGTTATAGCTACCAGAAAAAGTGTCTTCCAAGAAAGCAACTTCAAAGAACATGAAACTGCCGGTTCGAAGGGGGGAAGAATTAAAGATGCCAGAACCAAGTTCAAATCCCATTGAGGCAGGGGATCTTTGATTGGAGGTTTGAGAAGAAATACGCCCCTTAAAAAGGCTTTACAGAGTTTGTGAGCCACGATGCTAGACTCTGAAACACCAACATGAAAATTTGATATGGCAGCCAATTGAACTCTAATGGTAGATGCAGAAGATCCTAAATGAAAGAGTTCTGCTAGAAAGTCTAGAATAGTCTGGATAGGTGCAGTAAAGGGATCCATGTTTCTTGATGTTGCCCCAAAAGAGAAGCGTTTCCATTTGCTACTATAAATCTTCCGGGTAGAGGATTTATGAGAGGCTATCAAAATATCTCGGACCGAGCGAGATATTGAGGGAAGCCTGGCTACGGTTGGAATCGGAGAAACCACGCTGTGAGGTTTAGAGAAGGCAGAGATTGGTGCAGCTGACCCGATTGGTGGGTTATCAGATCTGGTACTGGGTCCAGATGCTAAGGCTGCTCCAAAAGGTAACGATGAAGAAAGGGAAACCATATCTGTCGAGGCCAGTAAGGGGCAATGAGGATCATTGTCACTCTCAAGGCGATGGCTTTCTGAATTAGTTGAGATATCAGTGGAAAGGGGGGAAAGGCATGTAGAAGTCCCCGGGACCAATCGTGGACTAGAGCGTCTCTGGTGGGATGGCCTGGTAACAGGAAGAGAGTGAAGTCGTGACACTTGCTGTTTTGGGGAGTAGCAAAAAGATCGCAGCAAGGCTGGCCCCATCTTAGGAATACTTCTTCTAGAACTGATTTCTTTAGAGACCACTCGTGGGGCATGAGAATTGCTCTGCTCAATTTGTCTGCAATAACGTTGGATTTCCCGGGAATGTGCATTGCTATCAGAAAAAGCTTAGAAGAGATCGCCCATTGCCAAAGTCTGAGTGCCTCACGACAAAGGGTATGATCTGGTTCCGCCTTGTTTGTTGATGTACCACACTACGGACATGTTGTCCATTTGAATTGCAATAGTCCCAGTGGGAAGAGAGTCGTGAAGGGCTTGCAACGCTAAAAGCACTGCTCTCATCTCTAAGACGTTTATGTGCAAGTGGCACTCGAAAGGTTGCCACGTGCCCTGGACTGTCCTGCCCTGATAATGCCCCCCCCCCACCCTATCAGGGAGGCGTCTGTTGTCAACGTGGCGACTGGGGGGGGGGGGAGTGAAGGGTCTTCATCGGAGAAGTTGAGGTGATGTGATCCACCAAGACAGTTGATTCTTGCATGATTGGGTTATCAATATGGTATGGGACATCGGGAGCTGTTGAAAGGACCATTGAGTAAACAGCATCCATTGGAGGATCCTCATGTGAAAGCGAGCTAAGGGGAATAGCTGCTGCCATGAGTCCTAACACCTTCAAAACTAGTCTGGCTTTGACTTTGTTGCGTTGTAAGAGAAGGGAAACTTGGTTCCGAATGTCTGACACACTCTGCTCTGTGAGTCTGGCTGAAAGATTGAGTGTGTCTAAGATGGCGCCTATAAAGGTAATAGACTTGACAAGGCAGATTTTTCGAAATTTATCGAAATGCCTAGAGCTTGGCAAGATTGGATGGTGAAGTCCCTGGATAGAAGAAGCTGATGTCTGGTGGTGGCGGTAAGGAGCCAGTCGTCTAAATATGGAAACACCTGGAATCCTTGACGTCTCAAGTGAGCCGCGACCACTGCCATGCATTTGGTAAACACACGGGGGGCTGTAGTGAGACCAAAGGGCAGGGCCCTGAACTGGTAGTGACTGGCTCCCAGCCTGAAGCGGAGATATCTCCTGGAGCGTCTGTTCATCTTGATGTGGTAGTACGCGTCCTGAAGATCTATCGAGCACATCCAATTGTCCTGACCCAAGAAGGGTAGAATGGACTGTAGCGTGACCATCCGGAATTTTGTTTTCCTGACATACTTGTTTAAGTAGCTGAGATCCAGTATGGGTCTCCAGTCCCCTGTTTTTTTGGTACCAAAAAGAATTTGGAGTAGATTCCGGATCCTTGCTGGTCTGCTGGGACTGATTGGATAGCTCTTTTTGATAGCAGCTTTGAAATTTCTAATGCTGCTTGTTCCCTTAGACCGGGTGGAATGTCTGGAAGGGATCTTTTGGGTTGGGATGGGATGTGAACAAAGGGAATTTTGTAACCCTCGGATATGATCGACTGTACCCATTTGTCTTGAGTAAGGGAAAGCCAGGCTTTTGGGTACAGGGATAATCTTCCCCCGACTGCCTCCGAAGGTGGACAGCCGGGCAGCCCCTCAGGGATGCTGAAAGGGTTTGTCAGAGAACATTTCTCTGCTACCCTGGTTTTGCGGACCTCCTCTGCCTCTAGGGAGGCGTCTATTATTATTCCCCCCTCTGCCACTAGAGGGGAATCGGCCTTGTGCGTCAGATGAGACTCCCTGGGATTGTTTGCAGAACCACATCTTTCCTCCCCTCTGACCTTTGGGATAGGGTCTAGAAGGGGTAGAAAAACGGACTCCTACGGCAGAGAGAGTCTTATCTTCTACCTCGCACCTGGTCAATGTATCCTTCACCTGTGGACCAAACAAGGATGATCCATCAAAGGGAGAATTGGTGAAGGACGCCTTGAAAGGGTCCGCAAAGTTACATAGCCGCATCCAGGCGTGACGTCGTAAGGCAACACGTGTGCCTGCGGCTCTACTCGCCCCATCTGCAGCATATGATACCAGCCGCATGGAGGAGTTAACGATGGAATTCAGGGTTGCCAACTGGGAGTTCGTTGTGTCTTTGAACCCCTCAGCTGTAGGATCCTTTATCAGTTCACCCATATCCTTGAGTAAATCTCTCTGGAGACGAGTGAAGTGGCATAAGTAATTCAGCGATCGAAAAGGTCGCTGATGAGAACATCCGCTTGCCGTACCTGTCCATGGTCCTAGATTCCTTATTAGGAGGATGGACAGGAACTGAAGGATCAGCTAACTCCTTCTTAGTGGCCGCAGCCACCACCATGGCATCAACAGGGACACATTTGGATAAAAAATCTTTATCTCTAGGGGAAGTAATAAATTTAGATGGTCTCCTCGGGGTGGGTTCCACTGAATCAGGAGCCGTCCAAGCCTTCCTTGCCACCACTTCCATAAGGGGGTCAAAGGGAGGGGACACCCAGGAGGTAGAAGGGCGAGAGGCAAACGCCTCAAGATACACTGACTCATCCTCCGAAGGGTTAAGGGCTGGCCAGTTCCCCCTCTGTTTCAGGATCTCAAGGATGTCAGCAAAGGAGACATCCTCAGAGGGGGATCGAGGGGAACCTTCGGATTCCTCTAAGTCAGTGTCAGAGGTGATAGACTCAGGGGAGTCGATGTGCTTCCTCTTGCACTGCCTCTTCCTTGGGGGATCTCCTGCCGGGTCAGGAGAGGCCTCGGAAGAGGAGGAAATTCCCAACGGGGAAACTTGAGGAGTTGGCTCGCTGCGGTCTAAGACAAGGGGGTGAGTAGAAATCACCGCAGGCACTGTAGATGGGGGGGCTGAAGGAGCCGACTGTGGGGCAGAACCTGGTTCTAGCACGCTCCGCATGACCTCAAAGGCAACCCTGTCAGGCAAGGCCAGAGGCCCCCGCTCCGAAGAGACAAGGACCTCCCCCGGCACCGACAGGGACAGCTCCGAAGCCGATGTCAGAGCCGAACTCACCAACGCCGAAGCCCCGAGAGGGAGAGTGGGGTCGGACAAGGGTCCGATGCCACTCGCCCCCTCAGAGCCGACGAGGGAAGTTCGGCGCCGAGATCCCTCCAAGGAGGAGATCGGAGCAGACGGAGCGAAAGGGAAGGTATCGGATCCGACGCAACGACAGCCATGGCTCCGACAAGCCCTGGCTCCGAACTCAAAGGAGTCGGAGGAGGAATGCACTGGGGAATGGAAATAGCCACTGACTGGTGAGTCGGGCTATGCAGCATTTGGGCCAGTGCCTCGGACTTGAGAAGTCTACTCACTACCCTTTGCAAATCATGGTCAGATAACCTGGAAGACCGTGAGGAATGAGTTTTATGGCTCCGTTCAGAAAGTAGAGGGGATCCTGGTGCCGAATGCACGGAGCCGATAGAGGGGGATCTGGACCTCTTCCTAGACTGTGGCTCCGATAAAAGTATCGGAGCCGACGGAGTTTTATCAGCCTCGGCTCCAGCCGGAGCCAAGGTAACAGTATGAGGCTTGGAAACATCGGCTCCAGCTGGAGCCGATGTCGAAGCCAACTTAGTCTTTCCAGCAGTCGACTCTGGAACCGGAGTCGACTGTGGAAGTTTTGGAAGGCTTCCCCGACACAGACTGAGTCGGGGGGCCTTCAGGCTTTAATAAGCCCCGCAAGATTAGCTTGTTCTTGCGTTCCTGCAGGACTCCAGGGCTAAAACCATGACAAACAGCACAAGAGTCCTGCAGGTGCACAGGTCCCAGGCAATACACACAAGAAGTGTGACCGTCTGTCAGAGACATTTTCTGACAGCACGAGTCACACTTCTTGAAGCCTGAGACCTTGTCTTTTGACATTGTAAAAAGGAGTTCCTGACAACACAAACACACTACAGACACACCCTTTACAGAAAAAATTATTAAATTATTAAATTAAATTAAGGCTAAAACAAGCCACAAACACACACACAAGCCCTTAACAGAAAAAAGGACAACTAATTTAGTCACTAATGGACTGGGGGAAGGGTAGGGGCTGAAGGCCTACAAGATAAGGGAAGAAAGGGAAAAAAGACTCGACAAACAGGGGTCGATTTATCTAAAATACTTAAACTAAAAGGTTATGGTATGACAACAAAAAAGGGGGTTTAAGAAGTACCTAATAAGGTAAAAGTCTAACTCACCTGCCTGAGCCGGTAGAAAAGCACCTCGTCAGCTATAGCGGCAAACGAGATCCGAGTAGTTACCGCCTAGCATTGTGGGATATAGGGGAGCCTTGAGCCGGTGGAATTAGCTCTCGAGCTTTAGTATTGGCCGAGTCGGAGCCGAGGATCGGCTCCGAACCCATCCAGCAAGAATGAAGGCGAGATTGACAACTTAACATTGGGCTGTTAAAGAGAACAATGAGCAGAGATGGCTGAAGCATGGATCTTGATAGAGGAAAAAGAAAGACCACCCTGAAGCAAATCAGCCAGGTATTCCAGGATCAGAGGAAGGGTAGGTTGAGAAGCAGATTCCCCTCTTGCCTGCATCCATTGAGAGAAACTTTCCCATTTGCCAGCATAGGATTTCCTAGTGCTAGGCCGCCTGGCCTCCCTCAGCACAACCACCACCTGTTGGGAAAGGGAGGAAGAAAGGGAAAGAGTCGTACAATGAGCCATGCTGCTAAATGGAGAGACTGAAGATGAGGATGTAGAATGTTTCCCCTTTCCTGAACCAAAAGATCTGGCTTCAGAGGAAGATGCCAAGGAGGAAGATGGGAGAGACTATGAAGCAGCGGATACCAATGCTGTCTGGGCCAGTCCGGAGCTATGGGAATAGTCCTTGGATGTTCGTCCCTAATCTTTAATAATACTCTGGGAAGAGGAGGACGGAAGGCGTACACTGATAGCAACGTCCAAGGAAAGGACAGAGCATCCACTTTTCCAGGCTCTGCTGTGCTGCTGTCTGGTGCAAGAGAGAGGTAGCAGATGGTTGTCTGGGGAGGAGAAAAGATCCACCTGAGGAGTGCCCCAACGTTGAATGATGCTGTAAAAAATTGCTCTGTTCAGCTGCCACTTGTGAGGATCCAGGGTTTGCCTGCTCAACTGGTCTGCCAAAACATTGAGCCTTCTTGGAAGAAACTGAGCTAGAAGATTCAGGTCCAGGGATGTTGCCATGGACCAAAGATTCATGCTTTGCCTGCACAGGGGGTAAGAGTGAGTCCCTCCCTGCTTGATGTACCACATGACCGTAGTGTTGTCTGTCCTGACAAGCAGGGCCCCTGGAGAAAGAAGGTGCTTGAAAGCCAGTAAGGCCTGCGAACTGCAATCAACTCGATTTATATGCAGGTGCAGGTGCATCTGCTGGGCGTTCCAACGTCCCTGTATACATCTGTCATCCAGGTGTGCTCCCCAGGCGTAGTCCGATGTGTCTGTAGTCAGAACTTGAGTGGCAAGAGGTGTCCGAAAAGGCATGCCTTTGTTTTGTAGACAGGCTGTTGCCCACCATAGAAATTCCATCTGCAGAGCTGAAAGCAGAGGAATCATCATATCCAGGTCCTCTGAGTGTTGACACCAAATGTTCTTGAGCTACCATTGCAATTTCCTCATATGCAGTCTTGCAGATGGAATCCTGAGAATACAAGATGCCATGAATCCCAGAATTTGCAGGTACTTTCTTGCAGGGAGCTGGGACAGGCTTTCCAAGTCCTTGAAGTAAACTGAAAGAGTTGTCTGCTTCTCCTGAGTGAGATATATCATCTGGGTAGCTGTGTTCGGACTCGCTCCCAGGAATGTTATCTCCTTGGATGGTACCATTTTCGATTTTTCCACATTGAGAGTGTAACCCAGGGGAGAGAGAAAAGTCTTTACAAATTCCAGATCCTTTAATAGCTGTTCCTGAGAACTTGCTTGAATCACAGTCGTCCAAGTATGGGTAAATATGAATTTAATTCTGCCTGCAAAACCAATGACTGGGGCCAGGCACTCTGTGAAGACTCTGGGAGCAGTAGATAATCCAAAGGGCAGTGCAGAGAATTTGTAATGTTGCTTGCCCACTCTGAAACAAAGGTACTGCCTGCAACTTTCCCTGATAGGAATGTGCAGATAAGCCTCTGAGATCCAAGGTTACCAGCCAGGAATCCTTTCCTAGAAGTGGTAGCAACTGATGTAGAGAGAGCATTTTGAACTTTGGAATTATAGGTTCATAGGTTCATAGGCTAGTACTAGGCTAACTGCCCTTGCGAGCCATTTTAAGCCTAGCCAGTTATCCCCTGTGAGATTTAAACCCTGTACCTTGTGTTTGTAAGGCTAACACCTTACCCATTAGGCCACCCTCCCAATTACTAATAAAAGAGTTCAGAATGGAAAGATCCGGGATAAAACACCAGGAGCCTTTTTGTTAGGAATTAGAAAAAGCCTGGAATAAAAGCCCTGGCCTACCTGCTGAGCAGGGACTGATTCTATTGCTCCCAGATGAGACGGACAAAATTTGTTTTTCTACTTCTGCCCTTTAGTTTGGAGGAATGTCTGGGAATCCCTTGGGAGCTGGAAGGGTGCGGAAAGAAAACTTGTGCCCTAGGGACCGTTCTGAGTACCCATTTGTTGTCTGTGATAGTGGCCCAGACATCTGCAAAAAGGGACAACCTTCCCCCCTAAAGGACTCCCCTGGCAAGCAAGAACAGGCAGAAGTTGTAAAAAGTCGTTGAGAGCGTTTTGATTAAGATGCAGGCTTGGAGCTTCCCCCTTTAGAAGTGGAAGCCTGCCGACGCCTAGACCTTTGAGAGGTAGCCCCCCTAGAAGATGTGTAACCTCTACTCCTGGAATGGTTCTGTCTGCTGGTATCAGGAAAGGTCCAACTCTTGGAAGGGTAATTCCTGCTAAAGCGAGGGGGTTGAACTTGCGGAAAATCCTTAACAGTTTGCATGGACTTGGCCTTATCCTCCATCTTCTTCAGTACCTCCTCTGCTTTGTTGCCAAAGACAATCTTTATGCAAAGGTGCATCCAAAAGCTTAGCCTCGACAGGTTCTTGAAGAGGCTGTTCTCTGAGCCAAGTGTGCCTTCTAACAACAGACCCAGTAGCCGTAGCCCTGCTGGAGGCCTCAAGGATGTCAAAACCACAATGCAAAGAATGCTTATTGACCAGACTGGCTGAATTCAGTAAATCCAGCATGTCTTTACTCTCTGCCAAAAGAGGTACACTTGCTATCAAAGATCTAATAGCCTCCAAGGTGTGCTGCTGGTACTTCAGCATATGAAAGAAAATTGGTAGCCCTAATAGCTAGGGTGGCAGAGGTATAAACCTTCTTGCCCCACCTATCCAAGTTCCTTGACTCCCTGTCAGAGGGAACAGGATTCCTAGTAACAGTAGCCTTAACTCCTTTGGGGCCCTGAGAAATAACCTCTGGATCAGCCAATGGATTCCTAAAAAGAAACAGATGAGAATCAGGGACTCTGTAGTACCTGTCAGGTTTCCTGGGAGCAGGAGGAACCGAATTTGGAGACCAGGAATTTTCCAGAAAAACATCAACAACTTCCAACACAGGGGGAGCAGCAAGAGGCCTATGCTGAGGTAAATCCAGAAACTCCCTAATCCGTTTCTTGGATTGGGGATAATCCTGACTTTCCCATTTAAAATGTTCTCTGAAGATATTTAAAGTATCACCAAGAGAGAAATCCTCTGGAGGAGAGGCCAAAGGGATGGACTCCTCTGCATCCGAATCCTCAAAAGGAGAAAAAGCCTGAGAAAATTCCTCTTCATCAGCAGAAATGCTGGAAGAATCAGAACCTGAGCAGGACAAAGCCTCAGGGGAAACATCCCTACTCCTTTTAGGGGAAGGAGGCTGAGAACCCGTTATAAAAGTCAACAAATCTTTAGCCATTTTAATCATTAAGGATTGAGGGGAACGAGAAGAAGCTGGAGCCTGCCTTTTCACAGGCTTACGAATAGAAAATTTACCTGCATGCGTGAAGGATTCGGGAGGCCTCGCAAGCTCCGAAGTTGTAGCAGAGGTTGAAGGAAAAAGTTTGCTGTCAGAACGCAAAACGGAGGCTTAGCGGCTCTGGCAGAAGAAGCAACCGGCGACAGGTCGGAAGGCAAAATGGAGGCTGAAGGCCTAAGGGACTCAGACTCACTCAAGGCCTGCAGTTGTACTACAGGGACTGCAAAGGCGTCTCATTGGCTATAGCCGGACGACCAACTTAACCTCATGCAAGGACTTAGCTTTCTGATGCCTATCGCAGTCCTTATCCTTACGCTTCTTCGGAACATCCGAAGTCTGAAGACCGGCGGACGCCATACCAATGAACTTAGGCCAAACTCCAAAATACCTAGCCAAAATCTTAGCCCGACAGGTAGTACGCGTATTAAAAGAGGCACAGAGATCACACTTTGGAACATTATGGTCAAGACCTAAACAAATAATGCAATAGGAATGAAAATCTCTTATGGGGAATCTGCTTTCCACAGGTAAGGCAATTAACTTTTTCTGATATTCGTTAAGGCAAGAAAAGGGGATCCCCAACGGGGTACTTAGCTGTAGTAGACTTCCAACTATTGTAGTAGGAATCCAGCAAAGGGTAAACTGCCGACCGGCACTTGTGCATGAAAAGCTTCTGCTTCGGGCTCCGCAGCAAGAAAGACTGAGGAAGTGATGTCTGCTACTTCGTTTTGTATCGGACGCCTTGACGTCCTTTACAACCGACGGCAACCATCATTTTTACTTACCTTTGGTATTCTGGCTGACTGAGGGCTACCGAGAGCTGGATAACCCATTTGTTAGGACTGCAAAAGTGAAACACGATGAACATCCTCCAAACACTGGACTCATCTCAATTTGCACATCGTCAAAGGCAAGTCCATGCTTACTCAAACTGGATTTTTTTTTTTTGAAAAGGTCATCAAAGCAATGAATGAAGGCAAAATGGTACACACTGCATACCTCAACATGACCAAAGGTTTTCACAATTCCCCATAGTAAAGCTAAGTAAACTGGGAATAACCCTATGTTACCAGTTGGACTGCCAATTGTCTCAAAGGATGCAAGAAATAAAAATGGGGAAGTTACCTCCACAGAGAGACCAGTCACCTAGTGGAGTCTCCTAAGGTTACGTGCTGGAACCTCTCATGGCTGGCATCTCCTTTGCTGAAGTAGAAAGCAAATAGCAAAGGGCACTGGCTGACTAAGTTTGCAGATGACTGCAAGCTAGGAGCAGTCAATGAATCCCCAAATGACTTTGCAAACCTGCAGGAAGACGTGCCCCAAAATAAGTGGTGCCAAAATCATGGACTGAAACCAGATGCCAAAAATGCATTAATGTATCTGTTGGAAAGTCATCTATCCCAATTAACTATCACATTAACATGCCCCCCAACAGCGGACTCATCTGCTCGGAATTTGGGAACTTATGTGGATGGTTACCTAACTTTTGTCCAATGTGTCTTCATTGTAAGAAAGTCTTTCCATAGTGCACAGCTTATACACAAAGGGACTGTGCCTAGATCTAGAGATGTCATTGTCCCCATTTACTCTATCCTCATTAGGCAAATAATTGAATACAATTCCTTTTTGTGATGAATCTGTCCGGTCACATGCAACAAATGGAACGCCCACAGTATTACAGTTCTAAAAGGAAATTAGAAGTTATGTACTCACCATAAAGTACAGTTTTGTACCTACCATAAATGTAGCTGTTCGAAGATCCACATTGCTGCAGTCCTAACACTTGGGTAGTCCGCTGTCCCAGTCGGCCCGAATACCAAAGTATAAGGCTGACGTCGGTCAAGGCGCATTAGTCTGACGTCAGGACGTCAGGGTACAAATGCGCATGACCGACGTCATTTCCTCAGTCTTTTCTTGCCCCAGATGTCAGAAGACCCTAAAAAGATAAGGCCAAAACCAAAAAACACCAAACACTCCTGTACCAAATATATGTACAATATATACAAATTTACAAAAGTACAACCCCACCCACACAACCACCCCTAAACACAGAGGGAAGGAGGGAGGAATTGGACTGCAGCAATGTGGATCTTGAACATCTACATTTATGGTAGGTACAAAACTGTACTATGTTCTTCATCTCACATTGCTGCAGTCCTAACACTTGGGTAGAATCCCAAAGCAGAGGTAAGGGAGGCTGGCAAATCACAAAGAAGCTGGAGCTGTCAATATGCCCTGCAAAATAGCCGTGGCAAAACCAGCCCTAGATTTAGAGTAGAGAGGAAGGTGGTAATGCTTAGAGAAAGTATGCACTGAACTCCAAGTAGCTGCCTCCAAAATATCCTTAGTTGCCACCCCCCTTAGAAATGCTGTTGAAGTGGCAGTAGCCCTAGTGGAATGAGGCCTAATCCCAGCTGGAATCTCCTTGCCATGATGGGAATAACAAAATGCAATGCAAAACCCAATCCACTTAGAAATAGTTTGTGTTGACACAGGCTTGCCCTGAGAACTCAAAGCAAAAGAAACAAACAACTGCTGAGACTGCCTAAAATCCCTAGTCCTGCTTAAATAATAACGCAACTGCCTGTGTACATCTAAAGTGTGAAAAATCTTTTCCCCCTTATTTTGGGGATCTGCATAAAAAGTAGGCAAATGAATAGTTTGGTTTAAAGCCACACTAGAGACCACCTTAGGCATAAAGGAAGGATTAGTACGTAATGATACCCTATCCTTATGGAAAATCAAAAAAGGCTCAACCGCCATAAGGGCCTGCAATTCAGAAACCCTTCTTGCAGAAGTAATGGCCAACAAAAAAGCAGTCTTCCATGACAAGTATTTCAATTCAGCAGTAGCCGCAGGCTCAAAAGGTTGTAGAGTAAGTTTCTCCAACACAAAATTGAGGTCCCAAGCAGGAGTAGGAGCTCTACGTGTGGGTCTTATATTCTTTGCCCCTCTAAGAAATTGCTTGAACAAAGGATGAGAAAACAATGGTGGGTCACAATCATAGTGAGCTGAAATTGCTGCAGCATGAATCTTAATGGAAGAGAAAGACAAACCTTTGTCCAATAACTCAGTAAGATATTGAAGAGCCACACTCAAATTAGGCTCAGAAACCTCCAAATCCTTTGCTGCACTCCAAAATAAAAATCTTTTCCATTTTTCTGCGTACACTTTCCTTGTACTAGGTCTTCTGGCTTCCATAATCACATTCAAAACTTGTTGAGGAAGTTGAGACCTGCTGTGGTTCAAAACAGAATATGCCAGGCTGTTAGATGTAGAGAGTGAAGCTTGACATTGAGTAGATGACCGTCTCTCTGAGACAATAGGTGTGGAATCAAAGGTAAAGGCCATGGAGGCATCCTTACCAGACTCCTCAGTAATGGGTACCAGTGTTGCCGAGGCCAATCTGGAGCTATTAAAATCATCCGTGGCTTGTCTTGTCTGACCTTTAGGAGTGCCTTTGGGAGGAGAGGCAGAGGTGGAAAGGCATACACATGAAGATTTTTCCAACTGAAAGAAAGAGCATCCACTCTCCAAGCTGTGTGATGAAACCTTTTTGTGCAAAACTTTGGCAGCTGGTGGTTTAGTGGAGAAGCGAACAGATCTATGTCTGGAGTTCCCCATGACACTGTCAATTTCCGAAATACATGAAGATCCAGTTTCCACTCGTGGGGATCCATGATTTGCCTGCTTAACACATCTGCTAAGGAGTTCTGTGCTCCCGGCAGAAACCTTGCCTGAAGATTTAGTTGCAAGCTGAGCGCAGTCTCCCACAAAATCATTGCTTGCCTGCATAGAGGATAAGAATGTGTTCCCCTTGTTTGTTGATGTACCACATGACAGTTGTGTTGTCTGTTAGAATCAACACCTGCCCTGGAAGAAGTAACTCCTTGAAAGCCATTAATGCAAACTGGACTGCTAACATCTCCTTCATGTTGATATGTAGATGCTGTAGTCTGGCAGGCCACTTGTCTTGTATCCACTTTCCATTCAGATGAGCTCCCCAAGCTATGTCTGAGGCATCTGTCGTTAGAATCTGACTCGCCTCTGGCCGGGTCACAGAGAGTCCCTTGTTTAGGTGACATTCCTGAGCCCACCACAAAAATTCCTTTTGAACGCAAGGTATTATTTGAATGAGTGTCCAAATCCTGGCAGTGCTGTGTCCATACATTTTTGAGATACCATTGCAGCTTCCTCATATGCAGTTTGGCATTGGGAAGCACCAGAATACAAGATGCCATGAACCCTAAGGCTTGAAGGACTGTCCTTGCAGTCAGCCCGGACTGAAGAGATAGTTGATGGAAGTAAAGGGAAAGATTCTTTTGTTTGTCCGGGGTTAAAAAGGCCATCTGGGTTGCTGTATTCAGTCTCACACCCAGAAAGCACATGTCTTGAGAGGGTACTAGACTGGACTTTATTTCGTTCACAGAATACCCCAGGCATCTTAGCATTGCTATCACATAATCCAAATGCTGAAAAAGGTCTTCCTTTTCTTGAGCCAGAATCAGGCAATCGTCCAAGTAAGGATAGATTTGTATTCCTTTTAGCCTGAAGTAAGCTATCACTGGAGCCAGAACTTTTGTGAATACTCTGGGCGCAGTAGATAAGCCAAAGGGCAATGCAGAGAACTGATAATGAGAATTCCCAGCTCGAAAACGCAGATACTTCCTGCAACTTAGTCTGATAGGCACATGAAGGTAAGCCTCCTTGAGATCTAAAGTTACCATCCAGTGATCTTTTCCCAGCAGAGGTAAAAGCTGTTGTAACGTCAACATTTTGAACTTGGGAATGTCCAGATAAGTGTTGAGGATAGATAAATCCAAAATTGGTCTCCACGTGTTCCCCTTTTTGGTACTAGGAACAGGCGAGAATAAAATCCTAGGCCCCTTTCTGGCACAGGAACCGGCTGAATGGCCCCTATTTGGAGTAACAGAGAAATTTGCTTGAGAGCCTCTTTTCTTTGTAGAGGAGGAATGTCTGGCATGCCTTTGAAAGGAGGCAAGGTATGGAAATAAAACCTGTAACCGTGGTGAATGATATCCAATACCCATCTGTCTTGGGTAATTAAATTCCAATTTTCTTTGAAAAGTGCCAGCCTTCCTCCCAAAGGTGCTGCCAGACGAGAAGGCTCTGGCAGCTGAAAAGGAAGGTCATTGGGTCTGTTTACGAAAGGACTGACCCCTGCCCTCACCAGAAGACTGAGCAGGTGAACTCCCTGTTCTAGGCCTAAAAGAACCTTGAGCTCTGCCCCTACCACGTCTAGACCTACCCCTAGACTGGGAATCATAAGAAGGATATGTCCACCCCTTAGTAGGCCAATTTCTACTAAACTTCGGAGGCTGAACCTGCAAAAAATCTTTAACTGTCTGCATAGACTTAGCCTTGTCCTCCATTTTCTTTAAAACTGCTTCCACAGGCGAACCAAACAACACATCAGATTGTAACGGAACATCTAAAATCCTTGTCTTAACATGCTCAGCCAAATTCTGATCCCCCAACCAGGCGTGCCTGCGAAGAACAGAACCAGTGGCAGCCACCCTCGAAGAGGCCTGTACAGCATCAAAACCACATTGCAAAGAATGCTTACCCACCTGTTCAGAAACATGAACTAAATCCTGCAACTCTTTACACTCAATACCTTCCGCCAGAGCATCCACCTTAGACTTCAATTGTGAAAGGAGATAATTTTGGTATTTTAACATGTGAAACTGGCAATTCAAAGCCCTCATGGCTAAAGTGGAAGAAGTATACACCTTCTTTCCCCATCTATCCAAAGCCCTTGCCTCTATCAGGAGGAACTGGATTTTTAACCACAGAAGCCTTAACACCTTTAGGCCCCTGAGAAACCGTTTCTGGGTCTGCCCTAGGACTCTTAAAAAGATACTTATGAGCTTCAGGCACCCTATAATACCTATCCGGTTTAACTGGGGCAGGAGGCAAAGAATCAGGGTTCAGGGAAGCCTCCGCAAAAACATCTTCCACCACATCCAGTACAGGAGGTATAGCCAAAGGCCTATGCTGGGGTAAAAACAAAAAGTCCCTAAGCCTTTTCCTGGAATCAGAGAAATCTTGACCTTCCCATTTAAAATGCTCCCGCATGGAATGAAGAGTCTCTGAAAAAGAAAAATCCTCAGGAGGAGAAGCCGAAGGAGTAGAATCATCTACATCAGAATCAGAATAAGGAGGATACTCCTGTAAGTCTTCAGCCGAAGACTCAGAAGCCTCCGAACACTGCTCAAAACTCTCAAGCTCAGGTTCTACCCTAGGCCTCTTATCAGGAGGGGGCATAGAACCTCTAATCATAGTAATCAAATCTTCTGCCATTTTAAGCATATGTTTCTTAGGCAGAGACCCTGAAGAACTAGGAGAGACACCCACTGAAGATAAACCTGGCCTGCCTCTCGAAGAAGCCTTGGAAACAGAAGGGGAGGGCCTAACCACCTTAGGAAGAGAGGGGAGAACAGCTACCTGAGAAGCCCCCTCCGCCTGGCCTACCTCCTGAGAGGACACCTCTTGTAACAGTAAAGTCTCTCTCTGAGACTCCAAGGAAACTTCTGGCAGAACCTCCGGCTCCACCGAGCCCTCTAAAGAACCGACGTCCGGGACAGACGGTTCTTCCAACCTAGGCTTTACTGCTTTGTCCTTGCGCTTTTTAGACGAAGCGCCGGAGCATCCGACGGCATTTTATAATTACAACGCTTCCCAAAAACTAACCTGGCACAGTCTAATCTTCTCTTTATAGTGCGTTTGTTAAATCTAGCACAAGAGCGACATCCAACAACGTCGTGCTCAGGCCCTAAGCAAGGTATACACAAGGTATGGTAATCCCTATGAGGTATCTGTTTCCCACAAGAAATACAGTTATTCACTTTTTCTGACATCCGTTATAATACTGGGGCAAGAAAAAACCAAAATATTCCCCAACGGGGTACATAGCCAACTTTGATTCGGTCTGAAACTCCGACTTCAGAAAATTTCAGAACGCCAACCTGCACTCGCAATACTGCTTCTGCATCGGACCATGCGGCAAAAAAGACTGAGGAAATGACGTCGGTCATGCGCATTTGTACCCTGACGTCCTGACGTCAGACTAATGCGCCTTGACCGACGTCAGCCTTATACTTTGGTATTCGGGCCGACTGGGACAGCGGACTACCCAAGTGTTAGGACTGCAGCAATGTGAGATGAAGAACATCGTTCCATCTGAGTAGGTGACTTCATTTGGATGCAACCTGTGGGTATCGGATCCGACCCGGCATTTCAAAAGCTTAGGCTCCGAGCTCCTAGCTCCTCCCTCTTACCCATAACCCCTTGCCAAGCCCTGACTGACCTCAGATTGAGTTTGCCTAAATAATACTGACTACAGTACATGAACCAAGCATAAATACTTGCTCTATAAAGGTCAGGGGGATGGAGGGGGGGATGGTTGCATCCAAATGAAGTCACCTACTCAGATGGAACGTTATGGTGAGTACATAACTTCTAAATCTGAAGTAGGTAGACTTCATTTGTCTGCAACCTGTGGGACAGAGTCCCCAGCTACCTGAATCTTGGGAGGCCGTCATGGAAGGATGTTCCGGAGCACCGCTGAGCCAAAGGATGCTCTTCCCCTGGAAACAACATCCACCTTATAATGAGAAATAAAGGTATGAGGCGAGGCCCAAGTAGCTGCCACGCAGATATCATCCAATGACACACGGGACTTAAAGGCGGCTGACGTGGATACTGCCCTAGTAGAATGAGCCGTAACCCTCTGAGGAGCAGGTCTACCTGAAGTGTCATAAGCCTGCAGAATACAATTAGCAATCCACCTAGATAGTGTGACTTTAGACACTGCTTTACCCAAAGCAAATTTAGCAAAGGAGACGAACAGCTGATCTGATTGCCTGTGACCAGCTGTTCTGTGAATATAAAATCGTAATTGTCTATGAACATCCAAGGAATGCAATTTGTATTCCCCTTTGTTTGAGTACTTGGGAAAAAACACAGGTAAATTGATTGATTGGTTGATATTAGATTCTGAAGAGACCTCCGGAAGAAAAGATGGATTGGTCCTGAGGAAAAGAAAGAAAGGTAAGGCGGCTTGACGCATAGAGCCTGAAGTTCAGACACTCTTCTGGCTGAAGTGATAGCTACTAAGAAGGCAGTCTTCCAGGAAAGGTACTTTAGGTCTGTAGAAGCTGCAGGCTCGAAGGGAGGAGCAGTAAGAGCTTGCAGAACTAAAGATAGGTCCCAAGGTGGTACAATCTCCTTGACTGGAGGCCTCAACAAAAAAATCCCTTTGAGAAAGGTTTTGCACAATTTCGCCGTCATGAGGGGAGCTGTCTCATGACCAATGTGATAATGCGAGATGGCTGCCAGTTGTACCTTAATCATGGAAGAACTTGCCCCTTGATGAAAGAGGTCTGTTAAAAAATCCAGCACTGCTGACATAGGTGCTGAGAAAGGGTCCAAAGTTCTCTGAACCGCCCAAATAGAGAATCTCTTCCATTTACTCCGATAAACCTGCCTAGTGGAAGGTTTAAGAGCTGCCACTAAGATGGCCTTGACCGGTGACGAGATACCGGGAGTCCTAATCAAGGATGGAACTGGAGCAGCCAAGCTGTCAATTTCAGGGTGCGTAGATTGGGAACCGAAATTCCCAGAGGGTGGGAGATGAGATCCGGAATCGGATCCAGAATCCAGGGTGGATTGATTTTGCGAGACCATACAAAGGGGAACCAGGGTTGACAAGGCCAGAATGGGGCAATGAGAATAATTCTGCTCCCCAAACTGTTGGCTTTCTGCAGAAGCCTCTGCATCAGAGGTAGTGGAGGGTAGGCATAAAGGAGACCGGGAGGCCAAGCATGCACCAGCGCATCTCGGGAATTCCCCTGGTGGGGGAAGCAGAGCGAAGAAATTGTCGCATTTGGCGTTTGAGGGAGAGGCAAAAAGATCGCAACAGGGTTGCCCCCAAACGGCAAAAATCTTCCTCGCTACCTGAGGATTGAGAGACCACTCGTGAGGTGAAAGAATGGTGCGACTGAGTTTGTCCGCAAGGATGTTGGATTTTCCCGGAATGTGCGTTGCTACCAGAAAGCGTTTGGTGGAAATTGCCCATTCCCAGACTCTCATGGCCTCTCGACAAAGGGGATAGGACCTGGTTCCTCCCTGTTTGTTGATGTACCAGACTACCGACATGTTGTCTGTCTGAATCGCAATAGTCCCTGAAGGAAGAACGTGGTGAAGTGCTTGCAACGCTAGGAGCACCACCCTCATTTCCAGGACATTTATATGCAACGACGTCTCTGTGGGGTTCCACGTGCCTTGGACAATCTTTCCGCAGAATGCCCCCCCCCACCCGAGGCAAGAAGCGTCCGTGGTCACTGTGGCTCGGGGAAATGCAGCACAAAAAGGTCTCCCTGTCAGGGGCTCCGGAGAAAAAAGCCACCAAAGAAGGGAATCCTTGCACGCTTTGCTGACCGCTATCGGAGTGTTGAGAGAGGAACAGAGAGGGGACCACTGAACTTGAAGGGTCCATTGAAGAACCCGCATGTGTAAGCGTGCATGAATAAGAAGCGGGATAGCTGCCGCCATCGAACCTAGGGCCCTCAGGACCGAAGCTGCAGTCGGAAATGGTTGCAGGACCGCTGCTACATGACACTTCAGGTTGGCTATTCTGTCTGGAGTGAGGAAGGCTCGCATTGACCTGGTGTTCAGCCTTCCTCCTATGAAATCTATAGCTTGTGTGGGGTGAAGTAAAGATTTCTCCCAGTTGACAGTGATGCCCAGCCTTGGGGCTAGTCGAAGAAAGTAGTCTCTGGCTGAGCACAGAAGATGCCTTGATGATGCCGTCAGGAGCCAGTCGTCCAGGTACGGAAAGACCTGTAATCCCTGGAGCCTCAGGTGGGCCGCTACCACCGCTAGAACCTTGGTGAACACCCTGGGGGCTGAGGTGAGACCAAAGGGGAGGACCCTGAACTGGTAATGACTGGCTCCCAGCCGGAAGCGAAGGAACCTCCTGGACCGTCTGTCCATGCGAATGTGGTAGTACGCGTCCTTGAGGTCGATGGAGCACATCCAGTCGTTCTCCCTCAAGAGGGGGAGTATAGATTGAAGGGTGACCATCCGGAACTTTTGCTTGGTTACTGACAGGTTCAGCAGGGAAAGATCTAAGATTGGTCTTAAGTCCCCCGTTTTCTTTGGCACCAAAAAAAACCTGGAGTAAAACCCTGACCCGGTTTGATCTGGGGGGATGCACTGGATAGCTCTTTTTTCTAGCAGCTGTTCGATTTTGATAGCTGCTGCCTCCCTTTGGTCGGGTGGAACATCTGGGAGGCTGCGAGATCTGGGATTTTTGTACAGGGGAATTGTATAACCTCTGGATATCACGCGAAGCACCCAACGGTCTGATGTGATGGACTCCCAAGTAGTTAGGTGCCTCGAGAAATGCCCCCCGACTGCCTCCAGAGACGGACAGCCGGGCAACCCTTCAGGGCTGCTGCGTGGGTCTCTCAGAGAAAGGTTCTCTGGACCCAAAATTTCTAGGAGCCCCCCTGCCTCTAGGACGGCGACCTCCCTGTCCTCCTCTGCCACGGGAGGACTGGTTATCAGGAGCAGGTTGGGACTGCTGTGATTTCCGGAACCACATCTTCTTCTGTCCCTTTTGGTTCTTCGAGAAGGACCTCTGGGGAGCTGAGAAGCGGACTCCGACGGCAGACAGCGTCTTCCCGTCCTTTTCGCTCTGGACCAGTGTTTCGCGAAAAGTCTTGCCAAACAAGGCAGAACCATCAAAGGGGGCATTCGCGAAAGTCGCCTTGAAGGGCTCTGCGAAATCACAGTGGCGGAGCCAGGCCTGCCGCCTCATGACTAGGCCTGCTCCGCTGGCTCTAGCGGCTCCCTCGGTAGCGTGAGAAAGTAGCCGCATAGATGTATTAGAAACCGCTCTAAGAGTGGCCATTCGGGTGGAGTATACCTGCCTATCCTCACCCGACATGGACTCTGAGGGAGATGCAGCGTATTCTTTAATCAGATCCCGCTGCATCCTGATGACGTGTGCCATGTAGTTCAGCGCTCTCAAAGAGAAGGTTGCTGAACTGAAAACTCGCTTCCCAATGCGATCCATCGAGCGAGACTCCTTGCCCGGAGGATGCATAGAGGGACTCTCCTGGGCCAATTCCCTCTTAGTGGCTGCAGCCATCATCATGGCATCTACTGGGGGGCCCTTGCTCCAGTGAGTGTGGTCCGCCGGAGGGGAAAGGATACGGTCAGGACGCTTGGGTACAGGCTCAACGGTGTCCAGATCCTTCCACGCTCTGATGGATATAAGGTCCACCAGAGGGTCGGCAGGAGGGGACACCCAAGAGGTAGATGGGCCCGCCTCGAATGCCTCCAAGAACACAGACTTGTCTGAGGAAGCCTTGGGGGCAGACCACCCCCCCTGATCCTTAACATTTCCATAATGTCTCCAAATGAGACGTCTTCAGGGGGTGATCTTGGGGAGCCTTCCCCTTCATCCAAGTCTGTGTCTTGATAACGGACTCGGGAGTCCATGTGCCTCCTTTTGCACTTACGCTTCCGAGGTACTTCATCGGGGGGGCTGTCCGAGGAGTACTCTTCCGCAGCTGGATGTTCCAAGGGAACTACTTGGGACATCGAGGCGGGCTGTCCCTGGGACCGGCTGGTAGGAGCCTGGCCCAATTGCAAGGGAGTGCTGGATGGAGCCGTGGCAGGGACCGGGGGTCCGGACGTCCTCAACAGTGCCCTTTCCACTACGTCGAAGGCCGAGGGGGAGCCAGCTTCTCTAAACCCGAGCCGACCCCCACTCGGATCTGGCCTTGCGGATCGGAGCCGAAACAGTCGGATCCGAGAGACCGGTGTGCTCCGACCTGGACGGAGCCGAAGACACACCAGCTCCCTCGGATCCGAGGCTCGGTCCTCGGCTCCGAGAGGTCGGGTCCGGCACCCGAAGCACTCAAGGGATGGGACGGATCCGAGTGCGCCGACCTATCGGATCCGACCCACCCCGGATCCAACTCTGCCCGGCGCCGACAGCTCCGAACCCATGGTATGGGTCGGAGAAGGAGCCAAAGGCGAAAAAGGGTCAAGCCCTCCCGGATTGGGGGCTAGGAGCACTCCCATTTGCATTTGGGCCTGGATGAATTTCCTCATCATCCGGTCCATATCTGCTTCACTCATGGAGAATGTGGATCTGGTGGAGGCCACCGAAGCGGACCTAGAGAGCCACCTTGGGGACCTCACTGAAGGGCTAGCCTCCTCCTCCTCGGGCCCAGGAGAGGACAGAGGGGAGTGGAGCCGAGGAGGAGGAAAGCTAGAAGGCACAGGGGAGGCCCGCTTAGATGGAGGAGCCGAACTGGAGGTTTCAGCTCTCCGTTTGTGGTGCCTCTCCCTGTGCCTCCTTCTTCTCTCTCTCCCTAGAAGACTCTCTCTCCTCCGGCATCTTAGAGGGAGGTTGAGTCCCAGCCGGTGGAGGAGAGCCCACAGCAACTGCTTGCTGAGTAGAAGGGGCAGAAGCCGAAGCGGTATCTGGAGGGAGAAGTCCCGCCAGCACCAGCTTCGACCTCCGCTCCCTCAAAGCTCGGGGGTTGAACCCTGCACAAATGGTACAACCAGATGACAGGTGCTCAACCCCCAAGCATTTAACGCACCGAGTGTGGCCATCCGCTGGGGACAGCTTATGGCCACACTCGGTACATTTAGAGAATACAGCCTTATGGGCTTCAGACATGATAAGCCCTAACAGGCCTCAAACAAACACACACACACAAACTACGCAAAACCCGAGAAAAGTTTAAAAGAAAGAGAGAGGAAAGCCTAACACAATCACTTTTAACTAACTAAATTAAAAAAAGTTAAGGTTTTTGAAAATTTTTCTGTCAGAAAAACTTATCTTTCCCTAGGAGCTCTGGAATCCGTCGCAACTTGAAAGCGGCAAACGAAATCTGAGGTCAGTCAGGGCTTGGCAAGGGGTTATGGGTAAGAGGGAGGAGCTAGGAGCTCGGAGCCTAAGCTTTTGAAATGCCGGCTCGGATCCGAGGTCGGATCCGATACCCACAGGTTGCAGACAAATGAAGTCTACCTACTTCAGATCAAGAATTAAAAATGTTTTACATGGACCGACTCAAATCCCTGTCACTATATACCCCACAGACTGCTAAGAGGTGACCTGTCTGGCATCCTCCGACCCAATACTGATGGATTTAATGCACACCAGCAAAACAAAGTGGCATCAGAAATGCTTGGTCTAGGGATATAAACCTCTTCTACAACATCAACAGAACAGTTTAGAGGGACAAGTGTAGTTCGCAAAGGATACTGCTGCTCTGGAAAAGACTCCCCACCCACACAAAAACTTCACCTGTGCCCATATTAAAGCGCAACTTGGATATATGGATGGGAAATAGAAAATTTACACTAGGACTGCCCCTTGTACTATTAATGGACAGACTGCACCTAAATACTGGATCCCAAGCATGGGTCCCCTCAAATTAACTATGATACGATCCTAGTGATTCTTACTAGAAATATTTAATTATAGACCATGGGATGGGTATGCTCAATTTTAACCAAATGGGATAGGTCAATTTGAACACAAAAAAAGAAATTGGCTAGGCTTAGAATGGTCCTCAAGCATAGCCTAGTACTTTCCTATGAAAAACCGTGTGGCCACAGAATCAAAAAGATGCTGCCTATTGAAAAGAACAGTCAAGAAGTTTTAGCATTAACAATCTCATCCAAAAACTGAAGTCTAAGCCAGGAAACCTGCAAAGAACTAAGCCAGCAGCCGCTGCCCTGAAAAAGGCATATGTATCATCATAATTACACTTAAAAGAATACCTAACAATCTAAGCAAAATTGAGATTATGCAGAAGACTTGGCTTCCGAATCATCCAAATCTGATAAGTACCTTATCCAGGTTACCTAGAATAGAAAAAAGCTTCTTGACCATATGGGCCTGGGTAATTATTAGCTCAAAAAGCTAATGCAGTAAAAGTAAAAACTTTCTTGCCATATCAATAGCCCATCTATCTTTAACTGTAGGTAAAGCATTAGAAGGGAGAAAGAACAGCTGTGTACACTTAGCATAAATGCAGATGTTGGAGTGTATTCACTACTGCAGTCCTGACTTAAGGGATTTCCCACCGTGGAAGCCCTTGGCCGGCCAACTACCAGAGAAAATGTTCCCTCCTCCAGAAGACAGTAGATCCCCTATCTGATGTCACTACATTTGGTTATAAAAGGAGTCAGCTGGTGTCATGACCTCAGTACTTTCCTGTCCCCAACAAGCAGCAGCAGGTTCTCAGTATGTCCTTGAAGGTCAGGAGTTTGGGACCCTGGATTCCAGAATAAGTATGAAGGAGGAACTGGGGGGGGGGGGGCATCCTCATTGAGAAGGTGAGTGTCCTAGCCTATCCCACAGGCCAGAGGGAAAGAACACTGCAACGGTGAAGACGCTAACATCTACATTTACGTTAAGTGTACACAACTGTACTCTCTCTTGTGTTTCACTGTTGCAGTCCTGACTTGTGAGACTATTCCCACAGCTGAAAAGAGGATGAATTGATGGAAGGATTAAGGAGAGACAAGGATGCCTAGCAAAATGGCAGTAGTGAAGCATGCTCTGGACATGGAAAAAGTAGGAAGATGGTTAATGCTTGCTTAGAAGATAAGCATAGAGGACCAAGTAGCTGCTTCCATAATGTCCTTAGTAGTCACGCTTTTAAGAAAGGCAGTAGAGGTAAGCACAATGAGGTGTCTCCTCCCAGTATTATGAGGTGTCTGTGACGCCCATGCACTGGCCCAGCAATCAAGGAGCCTCAATCCTCACCACTAACACCAGTGAGGGGCATCCATATAGGGAAAGGATAATAAATACACAAAGTAAAGTGCAATTTCCTTAAGAGCACACAGAGATCACAGTCAGTCTAGGGCTGGTTTGCTCCCTTTCTCTCGAGGTCCCCAATTAAGACTCCCCACTGGCACAGCTATAGGGTCCAAATCTCAGCCTAGTGGGCAAGCTAAAACTTCCAGCACCCTCTGTCCAACCAGTGCTTTGTGCCCCTGCCCAAGCAGCTGACACAGACACACGCACTGAGGTAAGAGTTTATACAACCAGACAGACACTCCTGGGGAAGGCTGGCACAGGTTCTCCAGCTGTGCCCCTTTTACACAGACTATACAGTAGAAATCACTGCCACCACCCAGCTAATATCTATCAGCTACTCAAAGGCCCTTACGAAGGGTGTCCAATTATAACTGTGCAATATTATCCAACTGGTAAGTGCAACCAAACAGTTAAATGCTTATTTGGAGTGACTTGGTACAGCATCACTATATACATGCAATGTACTTAGAGCTTAAATTATCTCTACACAAAACAGTCACAGTTGAAAGGTTTCAAAACATTTAGCAATAAATAAAAACACAAAACAATAGTTCTTACTATACAGCGCCACTCAAGAGTTCAGAGATCACAGAAAACTACTTAAAATAATAGCGTAGTAAAGTTCTGACATCACAGAAAAACAAACTAGTCTAATCTTCCTATTTCCTAGCTATATTTAAGAGAAAATACAGTTCTAAATAACTTGCATCTAGAGCAAGACAGTGCTGGTGATGTTAGGTGTTCTCAAGACAAAATACTCAGAGCTCTCTGATTCTCTCGCTTTAAATTGATAACACAGAGCTGCTTCACATGACATCATTCTTGACACTTCTCTGGTGTTCCCAGGCTAACAAACTACATTTACACTCTCTACACCTGGTCAGAAACCAGAGCAATAAAGGACATTTATACATGCAAATTCTAGCCATTAACTCTGGCCTTAAAACAATAGGCAGGATGCCTCCCTCTAGACATATCTACTCTGAATTTTGAAATCAAAGACAGTCAAAATGCTTGACTTAGCTTTCTTACAGAACAGTGCACAGTTACATTTTTGCAGTTCAATATTCAATGCAGTCTTTTCACATTTAAAGCAAGCCTGTGGCTTACATTAATATTTACAAATGACAGAATTATCTACAAAACTCTATCCGGCTAAGCTGGCAGCCTTGACCCATCTTCAGTGTCTTACCATGATGGCTGTAGCAAAAGGAAATACAGTGGGAAATCCATTTGGAAATGGTTTGATTTGAAACTGGTCTCCCCTCACTCACAGCTGTTGTCAAAGGCCACTAAAAGTTGGTCTAACGTTCTGACATTCCTAGTTCTGTCCAAGTAGTAATGCAGTTGCCTATGCACAATCAGAATGAAGAATCCTCTCTCCACTGTTTTGAAGGCTAGGAAAGAATGCAGACATTTGTATAGTCTGGTTTAATGAAGTCTCTGTCACCACCTTGAGCATAAAGGACTGGTATTGAGACATACTCAGTCTGGGTGGAAAATGATGAAAGGTTACACACACACACACACACACAACAGCCTGAAGCTCTGACACAGTTCTCGCTGAGGTAATGACTAGTAGGAAGGCTGCCTTCCAAGTAAGGAATTTTATATCAGCGGAAGCCACTGATGTGAAGGGTGAGCATCTATAGAATGAAACTGAGGTCCCAGGGTGGAAGAGGATGTTTTCTGGGAGGTCTAATGTGGACAACCCCTCTCAGGAACTGTTTCATGAGGGGATGTGAAAAGAGAGAAGGTTGAGAAGGCAAATAGGTAGAAATAGCTGAAGCGTGGATTTTGAAAGAGGAGGAGACATCTTTTTTCAAAAAAGCTGGTAAGTATGACAGAATCAAAAGGGATTTGAGCTTGATGAGGGTCTTGTCTCTCTTGTCTGCACCAAATAAATCTTTACTATTTGGCAGAGTACGGCTTCCTAGTACAATACCTTCTTTTAGATTGTCCAGAACCTGCTTGTTGAGAATCAGCCCTTTCCATGGAATGAAGGTATCATCCAAGACACCAATTTTAGTGTGCCGGTTGGGGTGTATAATCATGCCCCTGTTCTGTATCACCAGGTCCACTCTCTCAGACTGCAGGCATGGCTCCCTGTGGGTTAGACTGAACAACAGAGGGTGCCAATGCTGTCTCGGTCAGTCTGTGGCTATCAGAGACACCTTTGGCCCTTCTTCCCTTTTCAGCAATACCTTGGATAGCAGTGGTACTGGGAGAAGGCATACAGGAAAAGGCCTGTCCAAGGAAAGGAAAAGGCATCAGTCCTCCAGGCCAACTTCCTTTTTCCTGGAGCAAAAAAACTTTACCAAGTCAACATTTTATTTGGTGGTACAAGCAACTATTTGTGGTATGCCCCATTTTTTGTCTTTGCTGAGAAATGCTTCTAAATGCAGATGCAACTTGTGGGGGTCAGACTCCTGCTCAGGTGATCCACTAGTTGATTTATTTTTCCTGGTAGGTACTGAGTCATGAGGTGCAACCTTAGGGAGACTGCCGTTTCCACAGGTCCATGGTTAGGTGGCAAAGAAAATAAGAGTGGGCCTCCCATTTTTTATGTACCACATAACTGTGGTATTGTCTGTCATTGCCAGGAGAACTACGGCTTTTCATTTCTTTTTGAAGGCAAATCAGGCATTTTTTTACTGCCATTAGTTTTTAAGGTTGATGTGTTTGTTTTTGGACATGGAATTCCATCTGCCTGGAGTCTGGAAATTGTTGTAGTGGACTCCCCAGACTATTTCTGATACATCTGCGTCAAGAGTTTGGTCCTGAGGAATGAACCTGAAGGAAAAGGCCTGGATTGACAGACCATGCCTTTAACCCACCAGGCAACCTCTTTTCTAAGGCAAGGGAGCAGCCTTATTCTGAAGGTGGGAGAGATGGTGCTGGCACCACATATTTTTCAAAAACCACTGCTGTTTTCTCATAAGTAGTCTGGCCAGGGGTATCACGAGAATGCAAGGGGCCACGTATCCCAGAGCCCCGAGATGCTCGCTGGTTGTCAGGTACTTCTTAACCAAGAATTTTTTTGAAGTACAAAGTTCAGAAAATAACCTTGCCTGGAGGGAGGCACGTCTTCCCAAGAGCAGAGTCCAGCAAAGCTCCCAAAAAACACAATCCTCTGTCAGGTTTGTTTGAAATGTTTGGGTATGAATGGTGAAACCCAAAGGTCAATAAATGCTGGGTATAAAACAAATCTGCTTTGAGTTTTTCTAGGCTTGTTGCCTGAATGAGGCAATTATCTAAGTAAAGGTAAATGTAAATTTTCAGGACTAGGCATTTTGTGAAAACCATGGGTGCAGAAGACAAGCCAAAGTGAAGCACAAGAACCTCGTGTGCGATTCCTACAGCGATATGGTGGCAACCATTTAGGAGCTTTCTGTCCAAGGTTACCATGAAGGCACTGGGGGAAATCATGGGCAGTACTTTTTATAGAGTAAGCATTTTGAAGTTTTGGACCCATAAGAATCGGTTGAGCCTTGACAGGTCTAGAACTGTCCTCCAGGTGCCCTCTTTTCTGAGGACTAGAAAGTCTGCAGTAAAAAACTTTTTCTTGTAAAACTGGTAAAAGGTTCCACAGAAACCTTAATGCAGAGAAGCTGTTTTGGGGTTAAGGCTTCTGCCTTTTGGTTCAAAGGGAAATCTACACAACCTGGGTGAATCAAGGGTTGTTTGAACTTGAGTTTGTAATCTGTACGAATGATGTTTAAAACTCATAGGTTCCTGGTAATGAGGGTCCAGTTTTTATGGAATAGAGCAAGTCTTCTCTCATAGATTTTATAGATTCATAGATTAGTACTAAGCTAACTGCTCTTGCGAGCCATTTTAAGAGCCTAGCCATTTATCCCTTGTGAGACTCAAACCCTGCACCTTGTGTTTGTAAGGCAAACACCTTAACCATTAGGCTACCCTCCCTGATGGATGGTTGGTGATGGAGAGGGGTTGGGAAGGGGAAGAAGGGAGTGCCTTGTAAGAGTCATGACTGCTCCCTGCTAGGTCCCTGGGGATGGGAACCCCCCACAGGCCTACTTGGGTTTGCCACTGTCCACGGCTCCTTTCCTCATGAGGTCTTTTTTGTCTAGGCTTAGACTTGGTGGGCTGGAAAGAAAAAGAAGTTATGTACTCGCCATAAAAGCTCCATCCGAGTTGCTAATCTTCATTGGTCTTCAACTTGTTGGACATGATCCGGGTTGGATCCGACTTGGCCGCATTTCTCTAGCATCAGATCTGAGCGCCAAGCTCTGCCTCTACCCACAATGCCAGTCTCCTTTCTCCCTTCAGATAGAGTTTGCTGCCCACTACAGCAACCAAACCGGACACTGTCTTACTCCTGGCACAATAACCCAGATAGTACAATCAGGAATGACTATTTATGCCAAAGAAAGGGCCATGGCATTCCAGCCAGACCACCACACGGCCCGTAAACGGTAGGAGGAAGAGAGGGAAGGAGGGACGGATGAAAATAAATTAATAGCAACAAATTAGATGAAACATTATGGTGAGTACATAACTTCTTTATCTGAAGTTGTTGTCTTCATTTGCTCTTCGACCTGTGGGACAGAGTCCCCAGCAACCAAACACCTGGGAGGCCCTCATGGAAGGATAGTCCATAACACAGCGGAGCCAAAGGATGCTCTACGTCTGGACAGAAGAACTAACATAATGGGAGATGAAGGTATGTGAAGATGCCCAGGTAGCCGCACAGCAAAGGTCATCTAAGGAAACGCTGGACCAAACGGCAGCTGAAGTAGCCATAGACCTAGTTGAATGTCTTAAACTTGACCTGGTGGAGATATCGATTGAATACACCAAGAGGACACAATGAGCAATAGTGACCTTTGATACCACTTTCCCTAAGAATGACTTAGAATAGAAAAGGAAAACAAAAGCTGATCAGACTTGTGGAAGGCTTTAGTTCTGTGTAAGTAAAAAAATAACTGTCTATGAACATCCAGCAGGTGCAATTTAAACTCACCTTTATTCTGAAAGTTCAGAAAAAAGACAGGGACATTGATAACCTGGTGGATGTTTGATTTTGAGCCCATTTTAGGCAGAAAGGAAGGATTAGATAGCAAAGATACCCTGGTCTTTACAGAAAATCATGTACAGGGGGGCTTAATTGATAAGGCCTGAAGCTCTGACACCCTTTTAGCTGAAGTAATAGCAATCGCGAAGGCTGTCTTCCAAGACAGGAAAGTACAGTTTTGTACCTACCATAAATGTAGATGTTCGAGTGCTCATACAGCTGCAGTCATTACAGATGGGTTATCCTGCCATCAGGCGGGTCCTCGGTCGGCCGAATTCCAAAGTCTAGGTCCGGCGGTGGTTGTCGTCGCTTCTTCACTGACGTCAGTGCGGCAGGGGTATAAAAGAGGCAGCGGACGCCATTTTCTTCAGTTTTTCTTGCCCCAGATGTCAGGTGCCCCCAGAAGGAAGGCAAAACATAATATTATGCAAACATGCAATGTATATAAATCAAAAAAAGTAGTTGCAAGCAAATACACCATAAAAGAATACCCCAACTAGGTTGTATGATAAAGGTGTTTCTCATAAGGCCTGTCCTAAGAGGGGATGGAGGGAGGGTAACCTGGACTGCAGCTGTATGAGCACTCTAACATCTACATTTATGGTAGGTACAAAACTGTACTATGTTCATCGTGCATACAGCTGCAGTCATTACAGATGGGTAGAATCCCAAAGCTAAGTAAGGGTGGTAGGCACTATGTGGAACTAGGAGGGGCGAGGATGCCCTGCAGGACTGCTGTGGCAAAGCCCGCTCTAGATTTTGAGTATAGTGGAAGGTGGTAGTGCTTGGAGAAAGTGTGCACTGAACTCCAAGTAGCTGCTTCCAAAATGTCCTTGGTAGGTACCCCCCTGAGGAAAGCTGCAGAGGTAGCTGTAGCCCTGGTGGAGTGGGATCTGATGTATACAGGCACAGATTTTCCATGAAATGAATAACAAAAGTGTATGCAGTGGGCTATCCATTTTGAAATTGTTTGTTTGGAAATAGCCTTTCCTTGAGCACTTGTAGCATAGGACACAGAGTTGCTCAGATTTCCTGAATGACTTTGTTCTGTCCAAGTAATAACGAAGTTGTCTGTGAATGTCCAAGGAATGTAGTAGTCTCTCCCCTTTGTTCTGTGGATTTGGATAAAAGGTAGGTAAATGAATAGTCTGATTCAAAGCTACACTGGATACTACCTTTGGCATGAAGGTAGGGTTGGTTCGTAAGGAAACTCTGTCCTGATGGAAAATGATGAATGGTTGCACAGCCATGAGGGCCTGTAGTTCCGAAACCCTGCGTGCTGAGGTAATAGCCAGAATGAAGGCTGTTTTCCACGACAAGTATTGCAGCTCTGTTGAAGAAGCCGTCTCAACGGGAGGCAGGGTCAGTTTTTCCAATACGAAGTTGAGGTCCCAAGCTAGGACTGGTGGTTTCCATGGGGGTTTTATATTTTTTGCCCCTCTGAGGAACTGCCTTAATAGAGGATGCGAGAATAAAGGAGTATCTGTATTGTATTGTGCAGAAATGGCTGAAGCGTGGATCTTGATGGAGGGGAAGGAAAGGCCACTGTAACATCTCAGCTAGGTACTGTAAAATTTGAGGTATATTTATTACCCAAGGATTCTGGCCCTTTTCTTGATTCCAGGAACAAAATCGTTTCCATTTGGCGGAATAGGCTTTTCTAGTAGAGGGTCTTCTGGCCTCCAAGATGACATCCTGCACCTCCTAGGAGAGGAGAGTCTGTTGGGAAATTAAGGTATTCTCCATGCAGCTAGATTTAGGGTTTTGAGCTGGCTGTGAAGGGTTTTGTAGTTGTGCTGGGACAACAGAAGAGGAACTAGAGGTAGGATCCATGGTGGTGAGTGCGTCAGGCTCTTTAGGAGAGGATACAAGTGCTGTCGTGGCCAGTCTGGAGCAATGAGAATCATTTGTGGCCTCTCTGCTCTGGCTTTTAATAGAACTTTGGTCAGTAGAGGAAGAGGCGGGAAGGCATAGACTGTCAATGTTACCCAATTGAAAGGGAGAGCGTCCACTTTCCAGGCCTGTGGATGATAGGTCCTTGAACAGAATTTTTCCAACTGGAAATTTCTGTGGGTAGCAAATAGATCTATGTCTGGCTGTCCCCATGCCTGAGTTATCTTTGAGAAGACTTGAGGAAGCAACTTCCATTCGTGTGGGTCTGTCACATTTCTGCTTAAGTTGTCTGCCAGTGTGTTTTCCTTCCCTGACAGGAATTGTGCCTGTAGTTGAATTTGTAATTCCAGTGCTGTGTTCCACAGGGTCATGGCTTGCCTGCACAGGGGGTATGAATGAGTTCCCCCCTGTTTGTTTATGTACCACATGACTGTGGTGTCTGTCCTTATCAATAGCTGGCCTGGATGCAGTAGGTCTTTGAAGAGCATTTTGCACGGCTAGCATCTCCTTTTGGTTGATGTGTAGGTGCTTCTCTTTTTGGGACCATTTTCCCTGAATGCACTGATCTGCCATGTGGGCTCCCCAAGCATAGTCTGAGGTGTCCGTTGTGATGATCTGAGTTGCTTGAGGTAAACAGAAAGGGAGACCTGTGTTTCTTTGGCATGCTTGAGCCCACCACAAAAATTCCTTTTGAAGGCATGGAATGAGCGGTATAATTGTTTCCAAGCTGTGGCTGTGTTGAGACCATAAGTTTTTTAGGTACCATTGTAGTTTCCTCATATGCAGCTTTGCACAGGGTATTAGTAGGATGCAAGATGCCATGAATCCGAGAGCCTGCAGGACTTTCCTTGCAGTTAGTCTGGTGAAAGTTGCCATTTTGTTGAAGTATTGAGACAGTTGCCCTTGTTTGTCTGGCGTGAGGTAGGCCATCTGGGTGGTTGTATTTAAGCTGGCACCCATTAGTTTTGATTTCTTTTTGTTCACTGTGTATCCCAGATAGTTTAACAGTTTTATTACAAACGCCAGATGCTGCAATAGAACGTCCTTGCTGTCCGCTTGGATCAGGCATTCGTCCAGATATGGGTAGATTTGTATTCCTTGTTGTCTGCAGAAGGCAATTAATGATGCCAGGCATTTCGTAAACATTCTGGGCGCAGTAGATAAGCCAAAGGGCAATGCAGAGAATTGGTAATGGGTTGAACCTGCAAGAAATCTGAGGTATCTTCTGCAATCTTGTCTGATAGGGACATGCAGGTATGCCTCCTTGAGGTCCGTTACCAGCCAAGACTCCTTGCCCAGCATGGGAAGAAGCTGCTCTAATGTGAGCATCTTGAATTTTGGCACCTGTAGATATGTGTTTAGAATAGATAGGTCTAAGACGGGTCTCCAATCTTTGTCTTTCCTTGGTACCAGAAATAGTCTGGAATAAAAACCTTGACCTTGTTCTTTTGCAGGTACCTCTTGAATCGCTCTCATATCCATGAGAGTGGAAATTTGTCTTTGTGCCTCTGCCCATTGATTTTGTGGCAGGTTTGCCAAGCCTCTCATTATTGGAAGGGTGTGAAAGTGGAACCTGTAGCCTCTGTCTATAATGTCCAGAATCCATTTGTCTTTTGTAACAATGTGCCAGTTTTTTGAAAATAATGCCAGTTTTCCGACCAAAGGTGCTGCCATTATAGCTTTGTTTGGCAGGCATAGGGGAAAGTCATTGTGTCTGTTTTCTATCTTCTCCACCTCTTGGGGTTGGTGCTTGCCACTGTCTAGCTCTGTAAGATCCTTGAGGTTGTCCTCTGCCCCTTGAGCGTCTGTATCTGCCCCTTTGAGGTCTGTCCGTGGCTGGAAAGGACCAATTTTTTGAAGGCCAGTTTCTGCTGAAGCGTGGAGGTTGTACCTGCAGGAAATCTTTCACTGTTTGCATAGATTTCGCTTTTTCCTCCATTTTCTTTAGTACCTCCTCAGCTTTAACACCAAACAATACATCTTTTTGAAGTGGTGCATCTAATAACTTTGCTTTGACATGATCTGATAAGGTTTGCTCTTTGAGCCAAGCATGTCTACGTATGACAGACCCCGTGACAGCAGCTCTACATGAGGCCTCTAAAGCATCAAAACCACACTGCACGGTATGTTTACCTACTTGCTCTGCTCCATGCAACAAATCCTGTAACTCTTTCAAATCTGGTTGTTCTGTTTGTGTCATTTTGCTTTTCAGCTAACAAAAACTGTTGGTACTTTAACATATGAAATTGACAGTTTGATGCCCTCATGGTTAAAGTGGCAGATGTATACACCTTTTTCCCCCCACCTTTCTAATGCTCTGGAATCTCTCTCTCTGAAGGTAAAGGGTTTTTAGCAGTAGAGGCCTTTATTCCCTTGGGACCCTGTGAAATTGTTTCTGGGTCAGCAGTATGGCTTTTATAAAGGAACTGGTGAGAATCAGGAACCCGGCAATACCTGTCTGGTTTAACAGGGGCTGGCGGTAAAGAATCTGGATTGAGACTGGCTTCTGCGTACACATCATCCAAAATATCTAAAGCAGGAGGGATAGCCAGGGGCCTATGCTGGGGGAGCAGTAGAAATTCCCTGAGCCTTTTCTTGGAATCTGAGTAATCTTGGCCTTCCCAGTGGAAGTGCTCCCTCAATGTATGCATGGTTTTCCCCAAAAAAGAGTAGTCCTCAGGGGGGGAGACCGAGGGAATAGACTCCTCAGCATCAGAGTCTTCAAAAGGGGAATAGGCATAATCCTGGTCCTCAGGATGGTCTGAGGTAATAGAAGCCTGGTCTGAGGAAGGGTAGTCTTCCTCCAATCTGGGTCTTTTGTCAGAGGGGGGTTGAGAACTCCTGATGACAGTTATCAAATCCTCAGCCATTTTAAGCATCTGTTTTTTAGGCATGGGGCCTTGAGAGGAGGTCTGAGGACCCTGTTTTTTAGTTTTCATGGCAGCTTTAGATTTAGTGAAGGATTTAATGGAGAAGGTGGAAGGCCTGAAGACGCCTTCAGAAATGGCAGGCCTCACTAAATTTTCAGTTTCCCCGCCAAGAGTGCAGTGGGAATGGAGACCGAGGAGCCTGCGACCTCGGGTACTGAAGTCACCGGTAAAATAGTTTCATCGGTAGTCAGGGGCTGCGTAGGCGCCTCGCTGAGAACCGGAGAACCGGTAGTCGGCCTAAGCGTGGTCTCAGTACTCGGTACAGACCTCGGATGTCGGTCCTTGTCTCTGCGTCTTTTGCTTAAAACTGGCGTCGGTGTATCCGACGACATGATATAATTAAATTTTTTGCCAAAATAATGAAGGGCGAACTCTGCCCAGCGCTTAATAGTGCGCTTGTTGAACCTAGTACAAAAAAGTAGTTTTGTACCTACCATAAATGTAGATGTTCGAAGATCCACATTGCTGCAGTCATAACTTATGGGTAGTCCGCTGTCCTCGGTTGGCCCGAATACCAAAGTATTAGGCTGACGTCGGTCATGGGCGCTCAGATCTGACATCAGAGCGTCAGGGTATTAAAGCGCATGACCGACGTCATATCCTCAGTCTTTTCTTGCCCCAGATGTCAGAAGGCCCCAAAAAGAAAGGCCTCAGCCAAAAACAGAATACTTCCCAAAAGGCATGTACAAATAACAGCTACCACCCAAACCATACAACCATTCCTAACTACAGAGGGGAAGGAGGGAGGGTAAATTGGACTGCAGCAATGTGGATCTTCGAACATCTACATTTATGGTAGGTACAAAACTGTACTATGTTCTTCATCTCACATTGCTGCAGTCATAACTTATGGGTAGAATCCCAAAGCAGAGGTAAAGGGAGGCTGGCAAATCATAAAGCATTGGGAGCTGCCAAAATGCCCTGTAAGATTGCAGTGGCAAATCCAGCCCTAGATTTAGAATAAAGAGGAAGATGGTAATGCTTAGAAAAAGTATGCACTGAACTCCAAGTAGCTGCTTCCAAAATATCTTTAGTAGCTACTCCCCTTAAAAAAGCAATAGAAGTGGCAGTAGCTCTAGTGGAGTGAGGTCTGATTCCAGCCGGAATCTCCTTACCATGATGAGAATAACAAAAAGCAATACAAAGGCCAATCCACTTAGAAATAGTTTGTTTTGAAACAGGTTTCCCCTGAGAACCCAAAGCAAAAGAAACAAACAACTGCTGAGACTGTCTGAACCCTTTAGTCTTGCTCAAATAATAACGCAACTGCCTGTGAATATCCAAAGTGTGCAAAATTTTCTCCCCTTTATTTTGGGGATTTGCATAAAAAGTAGGCAAATTAATTGATTGGTTCAAGGCCACATTTGAAACCACTTTAGGCATAAAAGTAGGGTTAGTACGCAGAGATACCCTATCCTTATGAAAGATCAGGAAGGGGTCAACTGCCATGAGAGCCTGTAATTCAGAAACCCTTCTAGCAGACGTAATGGCCAACAAAAAAAGCAGTCTTCCAAGACAAAAACTTTAACTCAGCCGTAGCTGCAGGTTCAAAAGGAGGTAAAGTAAGTTTTTCCAACACAAAATTGAGATCCCAGGCAGGAGTAGGAGCTCTACGTGGGGGTCTTATGTTCTTTGCCCCTCTAAGAAATTGCTTAAACAAAGGATGAGAAAATAATGGCGGGTCACAGTCATAGTGAGCAGAAATGGCTGCAACATGAACTTTTATAGAGGAGAAAGACAAACCCTTGTCTAATAATTCTGTAAGATATTGAAGAGAAACACTTGAATCAGGCCTGGAAACATCAAAGCTCTTTGTTTTGCTCCAAATTAAAAATCCCTTCCATTTATCAGCATAAACATTCCTTGTACTAGGCCTTCTGGCCTCCAAAATAACATTCAAAACTTGTTCTGGAAGCTGCGACCCTCCAGGTTCTAGAACAGAATACGCCAGGCTGTTAGATGCAGGGACTGAATCCTGACATTGAGGAAATGATTGCCCTCCTGAGACAAAAGGTGCAGAATCGAAGGCAATGGCCATGGAGGTTCCCGTACTAAACTACTCAGCAGAGGGTACCAGTGCTGTCGAGGCCAATCTGGAGCTATTAGAATCATGGAGGGCTTGTCTTGTCTGACCTTCAAGAGTACCTTGGGGAGGAGAGGCAGAGGCGGAAAGGCATAGACGTGAAGATTGCTCCAACTGAATGATAGAGCATCCACTTTCCAAGCTGTGGGATGAAACATTTTTGTGCAAAACTTTGGCAACTGGAAATTTAGTGGAGAAGTGAACAGATCTATGTCTGGAGTTCCCCATATCACTGTCAACTTTTGAAATACATGAGGATCCAATTTCCACTCGTGGGGATCCACTGTCTGTCTGCTCAAAACATCTGCTAAGGAGTTCTGTGCTCCTGGTAGAAACCTTGCCTGAAGATTGAGGAGTAAACTGAGAGCAGTCTCCCACAAAATCATTGCTTGCCTGCAAAGAGGGTACGAATGGGTTCCCCCTTGCTTGTTGATGTACCACATGACAGTTGTGTTGTCTGTTTGAATCAACACTTGCCCTGGGTGAAGTAAATCCTTGAAAGCCATCAATGCAAATTGGACTGCTAACATCTCCTTCAAGTTGATATGTAAATGTTGAAGTCTGGCAGGCCACGTGTCTTGCACCCATTTTCCATTGAGGTGTGCTCCCCAAGCCTTGTCCGAGGCATCTGTCGTTAAAATCTGACTCGCCTCTGGTCGGGTCACAGAGAGTCCCTTGTTTAGGTGACATTCCTGAGCCCACCACAAAAATTCCTTTTGAATGCAAGGTATTATTTGAATGACAGTGTCCAGATCTTGGCAGTGTTGTGTCCATACATTTTTGAGATACCATTGTAGCTTCCTCATATGCAGTTTGGCATTGGGAAGCACCAGAATACAAGATGCCATGAACCCCAAGGCTTGAAGGACTGTCCTTGCAGTCAGCCTGGACCGTAGAGACAATTGATGGAAGTAAAGCGTTAGGTTCTTTTGTTTGTCCGGGGTCAAAAAGGCCATCTGGGAAGCTGTATTCAGTCTCACACCCAGAAAGCACATTTCCTGAGAGGGTACTAGACTGGACTTTGTTTCGTTCACAGAATACCCTAGGCACCTTAACACTGCCATCACATACTGTAGATGATGATGAAGTTCGTACTTGTCTTGAGCAAGAATCAGGCAATCGTCCAAATAAGGATAAATTTGAATTCCCCTTAACCGTAAGAAGGCTATCACTGGAGCCAGAACCTTTGTGAACACCCTGGGTGCAGTAGATAAGCCAAAGGGCAATGCAGAGAACTGATAATGTAAAGTCCCAGCCCGAAAACGCAGGTATCTCCTGCAACTGGGCCCGATAGGAACACGAAGATAAGCCTCTTTGAGATCCAGAGTTACCATCCAGTGATCTTTGCCCAACAGAGGTAGAAGTTGTTGCAACGTCAACATTTTGAATTTTGGAATGTCCAGGTATGTATTGAGGATAGATAAATCCAAAATCGGCCTCCAAGTGTTTCCTTTCTTTGGTACTAGAAACAGGCGAGAATAAAATCCTAGGCCCACTTCCGACAGAGGGACCTGCTGTATAGCCCCCATTTGAAGAAGTAAAGAAATCTGCTTGTGAGCCTCTACCCTTTGCTGAGGAGGAACGTCTGGCATGCCTTTGAAAGGAGGCAATGTATGGAAATAAAACTTGTAGCCTCGGTCTATAATGTCCAACACCCATTTGTCCTGGGTGACTAATAGCCAGTTTTGCTTGAAGAGTGCCAACTTTCCTCCCAAAGGAGCTGCCAGACTGGAAGAATCTGGCAGCTGAAGATGCAGGTCATTGGGCCTGTTTACGAAAGGACTGGCCCCTGCCCTCACCAGTAGATTGTGCAGGTGAACTCCATGTTCTAGGCCTGAAAGAACTCTGAGCTCTGCCCCTACCACGCCTAGATCTACCCCTAGACTGTAAATCAGAAGGATAAGCCAATCCCTTAGTAGGCCAATTCCTGCTAAACTTAGGAGGCTGCACCTGCAAAAAATCTTTAACAGTCTGCATAGACTTAGCCTTGTCTTCCATTTTCTTCAAGACAGACTCCACAGGAGAACCAAACAAAACTTCAGACTGTAAAGGAGCATCCAAAATTCTAGTTTTAACATGCTCTGACAAATTCTGATCCTTAAGCCAGGCGTGCCTGCGAATAACTGAACCAGTGGCAGCCACCCTGGAAGAAGCCTGTAAAGCATCGAAACCACACTGCAAAGAATGCTTACCCACCTGTTAAGAGGCATGTACCAAATCCTGTAATTCTTTACACTCTATGCCCTCTGCCAAAGCATCCACTTTAGATTTTAGATGAGTAAGGAGAAAATTCTGGTACTTCAACATATGAAACTGGCAATTCAAAGCCCTCATTGCTAAAGTGGAAGAGGTATACACTTTCTTACCCCATCTATCCAAAGCACTAGCATCTTTACCCATAGGAACTGGATTCTTTACAACAGAAGCCCTGACACTCTTAGGTCCCTGGCTAATAGTTTCTGGGTCAGCCCTTGGACTCTTATACAGATATTTATGAGCCTCAGGCACTCTGTAATACCTGTCTGGCTTAACTGGCGCAGGAGGCAAAGAATCTGGATTAAGGGAAGCCTCGGAGAAAACGTCTTGAACAACATCCAAAACAGGAGGTATAGCCAAGGGCCTATGCTGTGGTAAAAACAAAAATTCCCTAAGCCTCTTTCGGGAATCTGAGAAATCCTGACCTTCCCATTTAAAATGTTCCCTCATAGAATGCAGGGTTTCTGAAAAAGAAAAATCCTCTGGAGGAGAAGCAGAAGGAGTGGAATCCTCTGCGTCTGAATCAGAATAAAGAGGAAAATCCTGAATGTTTTCAGCCGAAGACTCTGAGTAATCTGAAGCCTGCTCCAAACTTTCCACCTCTGGCTCCACCCTAGGCCTCTTATCAGGAGGGGGCATAGAACCTCTGATTAAAGAAATTAAATCTTCTGCCATTTTAAGCATGTGTTTTTTAGGTACAGAACCTGCAGAACTAGGACTGACACCCGTGGAAGGCAAACCAGGCCTGCCTTTGGAAGGAGCTTTAGAGACAGAAGGAGAAGGCCTAACCACCTTAGGCAATAAAGGGAGAACAGCAACCTGAGAGGCACCCTCAGCCTGACCTGACTCTTGCGATGCTACATCTTGCAAAATTAAAGCCTCCCCCTGAGACTCAACTGAAAACTCGGCTGGATCCACAGATTCCACCGTAGTTTCTAAAGAACCGGCGTCCGGAACGGACGACTCATCCTGCCTGGACTTTAAAGATTTTTCTTTGCGCTTCTTCGCGGTAGCGGGCGTCGGAGGATCCGACGGCATATTATAATTACATTGCTTACCGAAGACAAGCCTAGCGCAATCTAACCTACGTTTAATGGTGCGCTTATTAAACCTAGCACAAAAGCGACACCCGACTACGTCGTGCTCAGGTCCCAAACAAGGAATACAAAGAGAGTGGTAATCCCTATGCGGTATCTGTTTCCCACAAGAAATACAATTATTCACTTTTTCTGACATCCGGAATTAACTGAGGCAAGAAAAAACAAAAATATTCCCCAACGGGGTACTTAGCCCAACTTGGATTCGGTCTGAAACTCAGAATACGAAAATTTCAGAACGCCGAACGGCACTTGCAAACGCTGCTTCTGCATCGGACCATGCGGCAAAAAAGACTGAGGATATGACGTCGGTCATGCGCTTTAATACCCTGACGCTCTGATGTCAGATCTGAGCGCCCATGACCGACGTCAGCCTAATACTTTGGTATTCGGGCCGACCGAGGACAGCGGACTACCCATAAGTTATGACTGCAGCAATGTGAGATGAAGAACATCGGCAGGCCGAGATGTCGTGGTCTGGCCCTAAGCAAGGTATACAGAAAGAGTGAAAATCCTTATGCGGTATTTGCTTCCCACAAGAAATGCAATTATTAACTTTGTCTGACATCGGTCTGAGGCAAGAAAAGTTTCCCCAACGGGAAGAAGACTTCGGCTGAAATACTTTCGTAAATCTCAGGAGCTGGCCGACCGGCACTTGCGAACTGCTTCTGCTTCGGGCACCGCGTGGCAAGAAAGACTGAAGAAAATGGCGTCGGCTGCCTCTTTTATACCCCTGCCGCAATGAATGCACGATTAACATCTGTAGATCCAATGAAGCAGCAGGTTCAAAGGGGGAAGAAGCCAAGGCTTGAAAAACCAAAGTTAGGTCCTTGATCGGTGGCCTAAGAAAGGTACCCTTCAGAAAGGCTTTACAGAGCTTAGAAGAAGCTAGAGAAGCTGAATTATGCCTTATGTGGAAAATGGAAATACCCACCAATTAAACTTTAACCATAGAGAAGCTGGCGCCCTGTTGAAAAATGCCTGACAGGAACTCCAAGATAACAGGAAAGTACAGTTTTTTACCTACCATAAATGTAGATGTTCGAGTGCTCATACAGCTGCATTCATTACAGATGGGTTATCCTGCCGTCAGGCGGATCCTCGGTCGGCCGAATTCCAAAGTCTAGGTCCGGCATCGGTTGTCGTCGCTTCTTCCCTGACGTCAGTGCGGCAGGGGTATAAAAGAGGCAGCCGACGCCATCTTCTTCAGTTTTTCTTGCCCCAGATTGTCAGGTGCACCCCGAAGGAAGGCAAAACATAAATTTATGTAATCATGCAATATAGAATAATCAAAAAACATTAGTTGCAAGCAAATACACCATAAAAGAATACCCCAAATAGGTTGTATGAGAAGGTGTTTGTCATAAGGCCTGTCCTAAGAGGGGACGGAGGGGGGGTAACCTGGACTGCAGCTGTATGAGCACTCGAACATCTACATTTATGGTAGGTACAAAACTGTACTATGTTCATCGTGCATACAGCTGCAGTCATTACAGATGGGAAGAATCCCAAAGCAAAGTAAGGGTGGCAGGCACTAAGTGGAACTAGGAGGAGCAAGGATGCCCTGCAAGACTGCTGTGGCAAATTCCGCTCTAGATTTAGAGTATAGTGGAAGGTGATAGTGCTTGGAGAAAGTGTGCACTGAACTCCAAGTGGCTGCTTCCAAAATGTCCTTGGTAGGGACCCCCCTGAGGAAAGCTGCGGAGGTAGCTGTGGCCCTGGTGGAGAGGGATCTGATGCATGTAGGCACAGTTTTTCCATGAAATGAGTAACAAAAGCATATGCAGTGGGCTATCCATTTTGAGATTGACTGTTTGGAAATAGCCTTTCCTTGAGCACCTGTAGCATAGGACACAAAGAGTTGCTCGGATTTCCTGAATGGCTTTGTCCTGTCCAAATAATAACGAAGTTGTCTGTGAATGTCCAAGGAATGTAGTAGTCTTTCCCCTTTGTTTTGTGGGTTAGGATAAAAGGTAGGTAAGTGGATAGTCTGATTCAAAGCTACACTGGATACTACCTTTGGCATAAAGGTAGGGTTGGTTCGTAAGGAAACTGTCCTGATGGAAAATGATGAAAGGTTGCACAGCCATGAGGGCCTGTAGCTCCGAAACCCTGCGTGCTGAGGTGATAGCCAGAAGGAAGGCTGTTTTCCATGACAAGTATTGTAGTTCTGTTGAAGAAGCTGGCTCGAAGGGAGGAAGGGTCAGCTTTTCCAATACGAAGTTGAGGTCCCAAGCAGGGACTGGTGGTTTCCTTGGGGGTTTTATATTCTTTGACCCTCTGAGGAACTGCCTTAAGAGAGGATGAGAGAATAAAGGAGGATCTGTGTTGTATTGTGCAGAAATGGCTGAAGCGTGGATTTTGATGGAGGAGAAGGAAAGTCCACTGTTTAACATCTCAGTTAGGTACTGTAAAATTTGAGGTAAATTTATTACCCAAGGATTCTGGCCCTTTTCTTGATTCCAGGCACAAAATCGTTTCCATTTGGCGGAGTAGGCTTTTCTAGTAGAACATCTTCTGGCCTCCAAGATGACATCCGGCACCTCCTTGGAGAGGAGGGTCTGTTGGGAAATCAAGGAATTCTCCATGCAGCTAGATTTAGGGTTTTGAGCTGGCTGTGAAGAGCTTTGTAGTTGTGCTGGGACAACAGAAGAGGGACTAGAGGTAGGATCCATGGTGGGGAATGTGTCGGGCTCTTCAGGAGCGGATACCAGTGTTGTCTTGACCAGTCTGGAGCAATGAGAATAATTTTCGGCCTCTCTGCTCTGGCTTTTAATAGAACTTTGGGCAGCAGAGAAACAGGTGGAAAGGCATAGACTGTCAACGTTGTCCAATTGAAAGAAAGTGCGTCCACTTTCCAGGCCTGTGGATGATAGGTCCTTGAACAGAATGTTTTCAACTGGTAATTTCTGTGGGTAGCAAAGAGATCTATGTCTGGCTGTCCCCATGCCTGAGTTATCTTTGTGAAAACTTGAGTATGCAACTTCCATTCGTCTGGATCTGTCATATTTCTGCTTAGGCTGTCTCCCAGTGTGTTTTCCTTCCCTGGCAGGAATTGTGCCTGTAGTTGAATTTGTAATTCCAGTGCTGTGTTCCACAGGATCATGGCTTGCCTGCACAGGGGGTATGAATGAGTTCCCCCCTGTTTATGTACCACATGACTGTGGTGTTGTCTGTCCTTATCAATAGCTGGCCTGGATGCAGTAGGTCTTTGAAGAGCATTTTGCACGGCTAGCATCTCCTTTTGGTTGATGTGTAGGTGCTTCTCTTTTTGGGACCATTTTCCCTGAAGGCACTGATCTGCCATGTGTGCTCCCCAAGTGTCTGAGGCGTCCGTTGTGATGATCTGAGTTGCTTGAGGTAAACAGAAAGGGAGACCTGTGTTTCTCTTAGGATGGATAGGTCTAAGATAGGTCTCCAATCTTTGTCTTTCCTTGGTACCAGGAATAGTCTGGAATAAAACCCTTGACCTTGTTCTTTTGCAGGTACCTCTTGAATCGCTTTCATGTCCACGAGAGCTGAAATTTGTTTTTGTGCCTCTGCCCTTTGATTTTGTGGCAGGTTTGGCATGCCTCTCATTTTTGGAAGGGTGTGAAAGTGGAACCTGTAGCCTCTGTCTATAATGTCCAGAATCCATTTGTCCTTTGTAACAATATGCCAATTTTTTGAGAATGCCAGTTTTCCGCCCAAAGGTGCTGCCATTAAAGCTTTGCTTGTCAGGTATAGGGGGAAGTCACTGTGACTGTTTAATAAATGACTGTGATCACAGTCTGATACTGAGGCACAGTAAACTAAACCCTAAAAAGGCGTAGTATTCTCATCCTAAGGTATGGTGAAAGCCACACACACTCTGGCTAGGCTTATAAATGCCCTAGGGCAGATAGCCTAGTACGAACCTATGAACCTATCTATCTTCTCCACCTCTTGGGGTTGGTGCTTGCCACTGTCTAGCACTGAAAGATCCTTGAGGTTGCCCTCTACCCCTTGGGCGTCTATATCTGCCCCTTTGAGGTCTGTCTGTGGCTGGAAAGGACCAATTTTTTGAAGGCCAGTTTCTGCTGAAACGTGGAGGTTGTACCTGCAGGAAATCTTTCACTGTTTGCATTGATTTCGCTTTTTCCTCCATTTTCTTTAGTACCTCCTCAGCTTTAACACCAAACAATACATCTTTTTGAAGAAGTGCATCTAATAATTTAGCTTTGACATGATCTGGTAAGGCTTGCTCTTTGAGCCAAGCATGCCTACGTATAACAGACCCCATAACAGCAGCTCTACATGAGGCCTCAAGCATCAAAACCACACTGCAAGGTAGGTTTACCCACTTGCTCTGCACCATGCAACAAATCCTGCAACTCTTAAATCTGGTTGTTCTGGTTGTGTCATTTTGCTTTTCAACTGAGATAACAAACTGTTGATACTTTAACATATGGAACTGACAGTTTAATGCCCTCATGGTTAAAGTGGCCGAGGTGTACACCTTTTCCCCCCACCTTTCTAAAGCTCTGGAATCTCTCTCTGAAGGTAATGGCTTTCTAGCAGTAGAGGCCTTAATTCCCTTGGGACCCTGTGAAATAGTTTCTGGGTCAGCAGTATGGCTTTTTTATAGGAACTGGTGAGAAACAGGAACCCGGTAATACCTGTCTGGTTTAACAGGAGCTGGAGGCAAGAATCTGGATTAAGGCTGGCTTCTGTGTACACATCATCCAATATATCTAAAACAGGAGGGATTAGCCAGGGGCCTATGCTGGGGGAGCAAAAGAAAATCCCTGAGCCTTTTCTTGGAATCTGAGTAATCTTGGCCTTCCCAGTGAAAGTGTTCCCTCAATGTATGTAGGGTTTCCCCAAAAGAGTAGTCCTCGGGGGGGGGGGGGAGAGACCAAGGGAATAGACTCCTCTGCATCAGAGTCTTCGAAAGGAGAATAGGCATAATCCTGGTCCTCAGAATGTTCAGAGGCAATAGAGGCTTGATCTGAGGAAGGGTAGTCTTCCTCTAATCTGGGCCTTTTGTCAGAGGGGGGCTGAGAACCCCTGATAAGAGTAATCAAATCCTCAGCCATTTTGAGCATCTGTTTTTTAGGCATGGGGCCTTGAAAGGGGGTCTGAGGTCCCTGTTTTTTTGGTTTTCATGGCTGCTTTAGATTTAGTGAAATCTTTAATAGAGAAGGAGGAAGGCCTGAAGACACCTTGAGAAATGGCAGGCCTGTCTAAACTCTGAGTTTCCCCGCCAAGAATGGCATCAGTATCTGCAGTAGGAATGGGGACCGAGGAGCCTGGGACCTCGGGTACTGAAGACACCGGTAATGTAGTGTCATCGGTACTCAGGGGCTGTATAGGCGCCTCGCTGAGAACCGGAGAACCGGTAGTCGGCCTTAGCGTGGTGTCGTTAGTCGGTGCGGACCTCGTATGTCGGTCCTTATATTTGCGTCTTTTACTCAAAACTGGAGTCGGAGTATCCGACGACATAATATAATTGAATTTTTTACCAAAATAGTGAAGGGCAAACTCCACCCGGCGCTTAATAGTGCGCTTGTTGAATCTAGCACAAAAACAGCAGGCCGAGACGTCGTGGTCTGGGCCTAAGCAAGGTAGACAGAAAGAGTGGAAATCCTTATGCGGTATTTGCTTCCCACATGAAATGCAATTATTAACTTTGTCTGACATCGGTCTGAGGCAAGAAAAGTTTCCCCAACGGGGTACTTAGCTTTCAAGAAGACTTTGGCGGAAATATTTTCGTAAATCTCAGGAGCTGGCCGACCGGCACTTGTGAACTGCTTCTGCTTCGGGCACCGCGCGGCAAGAAAGACTGAAGAAGATGGCGTCGGCTGCCTCTTTTATACCCCTGCCGCACTGACATCAGGGAAGAAGCGACGACAACCGACGCTGGACCTAGACTTTGGAATTCGGCCGACCGAGGACCCGCCTGACGGCAGGATAACCCATCTGTAATGACTGCAGCTGTATGCACGAACATCTGGAGCAGTGAAGGGATCCAAATTCTGTTGATATGCCCAAATTGAGAAGCACTTCCAGTTACTCAAATAAACCTTCCTCATGGAAGATCTATGAGCCGCTACCAATATCTTCTTAACAGGAGAAGATAGCCCGGGAGTCCTAACTATCATGGGAACTGGAGCAGCCAAGCCCCGAGCTTCAAATTGGCCAGGTTTGGATGTGGAATCCCAGAGGGATGTGAAATCAGATCCAGAACTGAATTCAACGTCCAGGGAGGAGACACTACATGAGACCACAGAGAGGAGAACCATACCAGGACAGGCCAGAAGAGGGCAATGAGGATGACTGAGCTCCCCAGCCGTCATGCCCTCTGAATGAGTTTTGGTATCAGGGGAAGAGGAGGATAAGCATAAAGACTGGAGGGCCAAGCATGAACTAGAGCAACTCTGGGAGCTCTCCCCTGGAGGGTGGTTCAGAGTTAAAAACTCGCTGCACTTTGCACTGGAAGGAGAGGCAAAGAGATTGTAGCAAGGCTGACCCCACTTTAGAAAAATCTGCTTCGCTAATGAAGGATTCAGAGGCCACTCATAAGGCATCAGGACACAATCTCATGGCTTCACGGCAAAGGAGAGAAGACCTGGTTTCCTCCCATTTGTTGACATACCAGACTACTGACATATTGTCTTGTCTGCATGCCAATTGCCCCAGGGAAAAATGGGCATGAAGAGCTTGCAACTCCAACAGCACCGCCCTCATCTCCAGGAAGCTGATATGCAGTTGGGTCTCCAAGGAAGACCATGTGCCTTGGACGGTCTTTCCCCAGTAGTACCCCACCACCAGAGTAGGGAGGCGTCTGGTCACCAGGGTGGGAAGTACGTCCGGGCGACCCCAATGAAGGTCCAGGGATTGAATCCACCAAACAAAATCCCTGCAGGCTCGAGACAAACAGGATGGGATAACGGTAGATCTATTAATGACCACTGGACCGTTAAGAGTCCACTGTAGCACCCTCATGTGCAACTGAATCGTGGGAATGAGGGTGATCATGGCCACAATGGATCCCAAAGCCCATAGGACATATTCCACCGGGGGAGACTGGGCTTGAAGAAGGCATAAGATATTATGCTTGAGGAATTGAATTCTGTCAGTTAGAAAAACCTTGGTCTGCATAGTGTCTGAGCTCGAATAAAATCCAGAATGTGAACCGGGTCCAACAGGGACTTAAGATTAATGGTGATGCCCAACTGGTGGGTTGTTTGAATGAGGAAGTCCCTGGCTTGGCAGGAGCCAATCATCCAGGTACGGGAAGAACAGGAAGCTCTGCAGTCGCAGGTGAGCTGCTATCACTTTGGTGAACACCATGGGGGCTGTGGTGAGACCAAAGGTTAGAGCTCTGAATTGGTAGTTACTAGTTCCCAGCAGGAAGTGGAGGAACCTCCGAGAGCATCTGTCCATTCTGATGCAATAGAACACATCTTGAAGGCCTACTGAGCACATCCAGTCGTTCTCCCACAAGAAGGGGAGGAAGGACTGGAGAGTGACCATCTGGAATTTCTTTTTGGCAACTGACAGGTTCAGGGTAGAGAGATCCAGGACTGGTCTAAGTCCCCCATTTTCCTTGGCACTAAAAAGAATCTAGAATAGATGTTTAATCCAGACTGGTCTGGGAAGGGTGGGTCTGTTTTTCTAGCAGCTTGGAAATCTCCTGTGCAGCCGCCTCCCTTTGCGCGGGTGGAATGCCTGGGAGGCATTTGGCCGGGGCTGGCCCTTGAAGAAAGGGGATTGAATATCCTATGGATATGATTCACAGCACCCACTGGTTGCCTGTAGTAGACTCCCAAGGCTGTTGGGTGCAGCCAAAGTCGACCCCTGACTGCTTCCAGAGACGAGCAACACTTCAAGGCTGCTGCGCAGACCTGTCAGAGAATGTGTATTGAAACCCTTTGTTCCTTGGGCACTCTGCCATGAGGGCAGCGTCTGTCGAATTTCCCTCTGCCCCAGAGGGAAGGAGAGTCCCAAGTGTCCTGGGAATAGCCCTGAGACTTTCGGAACCACTTATCGACTCTCCGCTGACTCCTGAAGAAGGATCATTGAGGGGTTGAGAAGTGGATTCCGACCGCAGACACGAGTCCAAGTCTTTCTCACTCTTGACCAGAGTGTCTCGTACTCTCTTTCCAAAGAGGGTGGAACCATCATAAGGGCATTTGTAAATGACACCTCGAAGAGCTGAGAGAAGGCAGAAAGTCAGAGCCAGGTATGACACCTGAAGACAACGCCTGCTCCAACAGCTCTGGTGGCGCCTCAGTAGCATGAGAGAGAAACTGCATAGAGGTAATAGCAATAGAGTTGAGGGTGGCCATTCGGAAGGAGAAAGCTTTCTTATCCTCTGCCGACATGGACCCTGGGGTAGACTCTGAGACCTCCTTCACTTGGTCCCGGTGAAGCCTAATGTGTGCCATGTAGTTCAGCACACATACCGAAAACATAGCTGAAACGTAGACCCGCTTCCCAAAATGATCCAAGGTCCTTGACTCTCGGTCCAGACGGTGGACAGCAGAGCTCTCCTCTGGGAGCTGCTCTTGGTGGCCACTGCCACCACCATGGCATCGATAGGGGCTTTCTTTGTCCAGTGTAATTTGTCAGAAGGGGTGCTGATGACCTTATCAGGGTGTTTGGGGACTGGATCCACCATGTCGGGTTCCTTCAATGCAAGAGATGTCACAAGATCCAAAGGATCTGCAACAGAAGACACCCAGGAAGTAAAGGGTCCTGTGCCAAACGGCTCCAGAACAATGACTCATCCAGGTTGGGCTTTTAGACAGACCACCCCCCCACGCTGTCAAAGGATGTCCACAAGGTCTCCAAATGAGACATCCTCTGGGAGTGAGGGAGGGAAACCTTCCCTTCTTCCAAGTCGGTGTCCTATATAAGAGACTCCAGTGGGGAGTCGTAAGTGCCTCCTTTTACACGTACATTTGAGGGACCTCCTCAAGAGGGGTCGCTGGGGAGAACTCGTAAATGTTCAGCTGCTCCCGTGTGGGAGCTCCCTGGGGTGTAGAGGCAGCAGGCTGTCCCCTGAGGTAGCAAGATGGTGGAATCCGGACCAGAAGCAGCGAGAGCCAGGACAGATTCTGAGGACGAGATCATCAAGGGTATCAATGGGATCAAGAGCACTCTCTCCACCATGTCAAAGGCAGAAGGAGAATGAAACACCTGAAAAAGGGCAACGGATGGGTCTGTAATCCTCTGGATCAATGGGGGAGCCAGAGCCAAACCTCCAGGCGCCAAGAAACCAACTGGAATTCTCTGCTCTGAAAAACTCTGATCCAACCTGCTCAAGGTAAGGGCCAGCGTCAAGGTGACAGGTACAGTCGGTGCCGACCCCTCAATCCAGATGGTCCTCAGATCTGAAGACTCAGAAAACAGGGGTCAGATTAGATAAGGAGTAATAGGGATGAAGGTGGAACTGCATGCCCTAGCTCCGGAAGGAGAGGGGGCACACAAGACTCCCATCTGTATCTGGGTGCCAATGAATCTCCTTATCTTGTAAACCTCTGCTTCAGAAAGGCTGCAGGTGGATCTGGAAAGAGGCCACAGACACCAGCCTAGAGAGGCGGGTGAGGTGATGCCGATGCCAGGGAATGCCTCCAAGCCAAGTTTGGCTCTGGGGAAAAACAAGGGGACTGGTGTCTGGAAGACCCAATACTCGGGAACAGAGCGTAGCTTTACGAGTGGATCAGCAGAGGAAGAATGGTCGGGGAATCTCTTCCTCGGCCTGTCTCTGTATTTGTCCTTCTTAGAAGGAGGTTGAGTCCCAGAGGCCGGGGCAGAGAAAGTACAGTTGCGTACACTTACCATATATGTAGTTGTTAGAGTGTATTCACTGTTGCAGTCATTACATTTGGGTTATCTGCTTGCAGGTAGCCCTCAGCCTAATTAACAAAGTCTTGGGTCCTGCGTCGGTTGCTATCCCTTCTTCCATGTCATCAGGGGGTATAAAACATGCAGCCGATGCCATTACATCAGTTTTTCTTGCCCCAGATGTCAGGTGCCCCCCTAATGGGGAGCAATTAAATATAAAAGTACAATGAAATACCTCCAACGAAAAAGCAAATACACCAAAAAGGCTTTTAAGCATAGTAAAGGAAAGTATAGGTATAGCCAAAAAAAGTTAGGGGGCTGGAGGGAGGGTAACCAGGACTGCAGAAGTGAATACACTCTAACATCTACATTTATGGTAAGTGTACACAACTGTACTATGTTCATGTTTCACTGTTGCAGTCATTACATTTGGGTAGATTCCCAAAGCTGTGGTTGGGAGGAGGAATTTAGATAGCATTAGGACCAGCTATAAGGCCCTGCAAGACTGTAGTGGCAAAGCCAGCTCTAGATTTAGAAAAAATTGGCAAATGGTAATGCTTGGTGAAAGTATGTACAGAAAGTACAGTTGTGTACACTTACCATAAATGTAGATGTTCGAGTGTATTCACTGTTGCAGTCATTACATTTGGGTAATCCTGCTGGCAGTTGCCCTCAGTTGGCCTGAATTCCAAAGTCTTGGGTCCTGAGTCAGCTGTCGTCGCCCCTTCCCTGACGTCAGGTCGTCAGGGGTATAAAAGAAGCAGCCAACGCTATTTTCTTTAGTTTTTCTTGCCCCAGATGTCAGGTGCCCACTAAAAGGGTAGCCAAAATTTATATCTATATATAAAATTACATACAGCAATACAAAAGTACAGTTTTGTACCTACCATAAATGTAGATGTTCGAGTGCTCATACAGCTGCAGTCATAACAGATGGGTTATCCTGCCATCAGGCGGGTCCTCGGTCGGCCGAATTCCAAAGTCTAGGCCCGCATCGGTTGCCGTCGCTTCCTCCCTGACATCAGTGCGGCAGGGGTATAAAAGAGGCAGCCAACGCCATTTTCTTCAGTTTTTCTTGCCCCAGATGTCAGGTGCCCCCAGAAGGAAGGCAAACAATGTTATACAAAAATGCAATGTTGATAAATCAAAAACAGTAGTTGCAAGCAAATACACCATAAAAGAGTACCCCAAAAGGTTATATGAAAAGGGTTTGTCATAAGGCCTGCCCTAAGAGGGGTTGGAGGGAGGGAAACCTGGACTGCAGAAGTATGAGCACTCGAACATCTACATTTATGGTAGGTACAAAACTGTACTATGTTCATCGTGCATACAGCTGCAGTCATAACAGATGGGTAGAATCCCAAAGCTAAGTAAGGGTGGTAGGCACTAAGTGGAACTAGGAGGGGCTAGGATGCCCTGCAGGACTGCAGTGGCAAAGCCTGCTCTAGATTTAGAGTATAGTGGGAGGTGATAGTGCTTGGAGAAAGTGTGCACTGAACTCCAGGTGGCTGCTTCCAAAATATCATTGGTAGGGACCCCCCTAAGGAAGGCTGCAGAGGTAGCTGTGGCTCTGGAGTGGGATCTGATGCATGCAGGCACAGTTTTTCCATGAAATGAGTAACAAAAGCGTATGCAGTGGGCTATCCATTTTGAAATTGTCTGTGTGGAAATAGCCTTTCCTTGAGCACCTGCAGCATAGGACACAAGAGTTGCTCAGATTTCCTGAATGGCGTTGTCCTGTCCAAATAATAACGAAATTGTCTATGAATGTCCAAGGAATGTAGTAGTCATTCCCCTTTGTTTTGTGGATTAGGATAAAAGGTAGTTAAGTGGATAGTCTGATTCAAAGCTACACTGAATACTACCTTTGGCATAAAGGTAGGGTTGGTTCGTAAGGAAACTCTGTCCTGATGGAAAATGATGAATGGTTGCACAGCAATGAGGGCCTGTAGCTCCGAAACCCTGCAAGCTGAGGTGATAGCCAGAAGAAAGGCTGTTTTCCATGACCAGTACTGTAACTCTGATGAAGAAGCTGGCTCGAAGGGAGGAAGGGTCAGCTTTTCCAATACGAAGTTGAGGTCCCAAGCAGGGGCTGGTAGTTTCCTTGGGGGTTTTATATTCTTTGCCCCTCTGAGGAACTGCCTTAAGAGAGGATGAGAGAATAAAGGAGGATCTGTGTTGTATTGTGCAGAAATGGCTGAAGCGTGGATCTTGATGGAGGAGAAGGAAAGTCCATTGTTTAACATCTCAGCTAGGTACTGTAAAATTTGAGGTATATTTATTACCCAAGGATTCTGTCCCTTATTTTGATTCCAGGCACAAAATCGTTTCCATTTGGCGGAGTAGGCCTTTCTAGTAGAAGGTCTTCTGGCTTCCAAGATGACATCCTGCACCTCCTTGGAGGAGAGAAACTGTTGGAAAATCAAGGAATTCTCCATGCAGCTAGATTTAGAGTATTGAGATGGCTGTGAAGAGTTTTGTTGTTGTGTTGGGACAACAGAAGAGGGACTAGAGGTAGGATCCATGGTGGGGAATGTGTCAGGCTCTTCAGGAGCGGATACCAGTGTTGCCTTGGCCAGTCTGGAGCAATGAGAATCATTTTCGGCCTCTCTGCTCTGGCTTTTAATAGAACTTTGGGCAGCAGAAGAAGAGGCGGGAAGGCATAGACTGTCAATGTTGCCCAATTGAAGGAAAGTGCGTCCACTTTCCAGGCCTGTGGATGATAGGTCATTGAACAAAATTTTTTCAACTGGTAATTGCTGTGGGTAGCAAAGAGATCTATGTCTGGCTGTCCCCATGCTTGAGTTATCTTTGTGAAAATTTGAGGATGCAACTTCCATTCGTGTGGATCTGTCATATTTCTGCTTAGGTTGTCTGCCAGTGTGTTTTCCTTCCCTTGGCAGGAATTGTGCCTGTAGTTGAATGTTCAATTCCAGTGCTGTGTTCCATAGGGTCATGGCTTGCCTGCACAGGGGGTATGAATGAGTTCCCCCTGTTTGTTTATGTACCACATCACTGTGGTGTTGTCTGTCCTTATCAATAGCTGGCCTGGATGCAGTAGGTCTTTGAAGGTCATAATAGCCTTTTGCACGGCTAGCATTTCCTTTTGGTTGATGTGAAGGAGCTTCTCTTTTCGTGCCCATTTTCCCTGAATGCACTAATTTGTCATGTGTGCTCCCCATGCGTAGTCTGAGGCGTCTGTTGTGATGATTTGAGTTGCTTGAGGTACACAGAAAGGAAGACCTGTGTTTCTTTGGCAAGCTTGAGCCCACCACATAAATTCCTTTTGAAGGCATGGAATGAGTGGTATAATTGCTTCCAAGCTGTGGCTGTGTTGAGACCATAAGTTTTTTAGGTACCATTGAAGGTTCCTCATATGCAGCTTTGCACATGGGATAAGTAGGATGCAAGGTGCCATGAATCCCAGAGCCTGCAGGACTTTCCTTGCAGTTAGCCTGGTGTAAGTTGCCATTTTTCTGAAGTATTGAGACAGTTGCCCTTGCTTGTCTGGTGTGAGGTAGGCCATCTGGGTGGTTGTATCCAAGTTGGCACCCAGGAAAATAATTTGTTGAGAGGGTATTAGTTTTGATTTCTTTTTGTTGACTGTGTATCCCAGGAAGTTCAACAGTTTTATTACAAACGCCAGGTGCTGCAGTAGTATGTCCTTGCTGTCCGCTTGGATCAGGCAGTCGTCCAGATATGGGTAGATTTGTATCCCTTGTAGTCTGCAGAAGGCGATTACTGATGCCAGGCATTTCGTAAACACTCTGGGCGCAGTAGATAAGCCAAAGGGCAATGCAGAGAATCGATAATGGGTTGAACCTGCAAGAAATCTGAGGTATCTTCTGCAATCTTGTCTGATAGGGACATGCAGGTATGCCTCCTTGAGGTCCAATGTTACCAGCCAAGACTCCTTGCCCAGCATGGGAAGAAGCTGCTGTAATGAGAGCATCTTGAATTTTGGCACCTGTAGGAATGTGTTTAGGATGGATAGGTCTAAGATAGGTCTCCAATCTTTGTGTTTCCTTGGTACCAAGAATAGTCTGGAATAAAACCCTTGACCTTGTTCTTTTGCAGGTACCTCTTGAATTGCTTTCCTGTCCATGAGAGCTGAAATTTTTTGTGCCTCTGCCCTTTGATTTTGTGGCAGGTTTGGCATGCCTCTCATTTTTGGAAGGGTGTGAAAGTGGAACCTGTAGCCTCTGACTATAATGTCCAGAATCCATTTGTCTTTTGTAACAATATGCCAATTTTTTGAGAATAATGTCAGTTTTCCGCCCAAAGGTGCTGCCATTAAATCTTTGCTTGGCAGGTGTAGGGGGAAGTCATTGTGTCTGTTTTCTAAAAGACTGTGATCTATCTTCTCCACCTCTTGGGGTTGGTGCTTGCCACTGTCTGGCTCTGAAAGATCCTTGAGGTTGCCCTCTACCCCTTGGACGCCTGTATCTGCCCCTTTGAGGTCTGTCCGTGGCTGGAAAGGACCAATTTTTGAAGGCCAGTTTCTGCTGAAACGTGGAGGCTGTACCTGCAGGAAATCTTTCACTGTTTGCATTGATTTCGCTTTTTCCTCCATTTTCTTTAGCACCTCCTCTGCTTTAACACCAAACAATACATCTTTTTGAAGAGGTGCATCTAATAATTTAGCTTTGACATGATCTGGTAAGGTTTGCTCTGAGCCAAGCATGCCTACGTATAACAGACCTCGTAACAGCAGCTCTACATGAGGCCTCTAAAGCATCAAAACCACACTGCAAGGTATGTTTACCCACTTGCTCTGCACCATGCAACAAATCCTGCAACTCTTAAATCTGGTTGTTCTGGTTGTGTCATTTTGCTTTTCAGCTGAGATATCAAAAACTGTTGATACTTTAACATATGGAACTGACAAGTTTAATGCCCTCATGGTTAAAGTGGCCGAGGTGTACACCTTTTTCCCCCACCTTTCTAAAGATCTGGAATCTCTCTCTGAAGCTAATGGGTTTTTAGCAGTAGAGGCCTTAATTCCCTTGGGACCCTGTGAAATAGTTTCTAGGTCAGCAGTATGGCTTTTATATAGGAACTGATGAGAATCAGGAACCCGGTAATACCCGTCTGGTTTAACAGGAGCTGGAGGCAAAGAATCAGGATTAAGGCTGGCTTCTGTGTACACATCATCCAATATATCTAAAACAGGAGGGATAGCCAGAGGCCTATGCTGGGGAAGCAGAAGAAATTCCCTGAGCCTTTTCTTGGAATCCGAGTAATCTTGGCCTTCCCACTGAAAGTGTTCCCTCAATGTATGCAGGGTTTCCCCAAAAGAGAAGTCCTCGGGGAGGGAATAGACTCCTCTGCATCAGAGTCTTCGAATGGAGAATAGGCACAATCCTGGTCCTCAGATAGTTCTGAGGTAATAGAAGCTTGATCTGAGGAAGGGTAGTCTTCCTCTAATCTGGGCCTTTTGTCAGAGGGGGGTTGAGAACCCCTGATAAGAGTAATCAAATCCTCAGCCATTTTAAGCATCTGTTTTTAGGCATGGTGCCTTGAGAGGGTGTCTGAGGAACCTGTTTTTTGGTTTTTCATGGCTGTTTTAGATTTAGTGAAGGCTTTAACAGAGAAGGAGGAAGGCCTGAAGACCCCTTGAGAAATGGCAGGCCTGTCTAAATTCTGAGTTTCCCCGCCAGGAGTGGCGTCGGTATCTGTAGTAGGAATGGGGGCCAAGGAGCCTGCGACCTCGGGTACTGAAGACAACGGTAATGCATTGTCATCGGTACTCAGGGGCTGCGTAGGCGCCTAGCTGAGTACCGGAGAACCGGTAGTCGGCCTTAGTGTGGTATCAGTAGGTGGTGCGGACCTCATACGCCCGTCCTTATCTTTGTGTTTTTTGCTCAAAACTGCAGTCGGAGTATCCGACGACATAATATAATTAAATTTTTTGCCAAAAAAGTGAAGGGCTTAACTCACCGACGCTTAATAGTGCGTTTGTTGAATTTAGCACAAAAATGGCAGGCCGAGACATCGTGGTCTGGGCCTAAGCAAGGTATACAGTAAGAGTGGAAATCCTTATGCGGTATTTGCTTCCCACATGAAATGCAATTATTAACTTTGTCTGACATCGGTCTGAGGCAAGAAAAGTTTCCCCAAAGGGGTACTTAGCTTTCAAGAAGACTTCGGCTAAAATACTTTCGTAAATCTCAGGAGCTGGCCGACCGGCACTTGCAAACTGCTTCTGCTTCGGGCACCGCGTGGCAAGAAAGACTGGAGAAAATGGCGTCGGCTGCCTCTTTTATACCCCTGCCGCACTGACATCAGGGAGGAAGCGACGACAACCGACGCCGGACCTAGACTTTGGAATTCAGCCGACCGAGGACCCGCCTGACGGCAGGATAACCCATCTGTTATGACTGCAGCTGTATGCACGATGAACATCTTTACCTTCATCCACAAGCAAATACACCACGTAGGTTGTATAAATCAGAGAAGGAAAGATAAGTTCCATCAGAAGAAAAGGGGGGATGGCAGGTGGGTAACCTGGACTGCAACAGTGAATACACACAAACATCTACATTTATAGTAAGTGTACACAACTGTACTATGTTCTTTTTATAGTAAGTGTACACAACTGTACTATGTTCTTTGTGTTTCAGTGTTACAGTCATTACATTTGGGTAGATTCCCAAAGGTATGGTTGGGAGGTTGGAGGTAAACAGCATTAGGTGCGGCTATGAGACCCTGCAGAACTGCAGTGGCAAAGCCTGCCCTGGATTTAGAGTAGAATGGCAGATGATAGTGCTTTGTAAAGGTGTGCACTGAACTCCAAGTAGCTGCCTCTAAAATGTCCTTGGCTGGTACTCCCCTGAGAAAGGCTGCTGAAGTGGCTGCAGCTCTGGTGGAATGTGGCCTAATGCCCTTAGGCACTGGCTTGTCATGGTATAAGTAGCAGAAACGAATGCAGTAGCCTATCCACTTTGAAATAGTCTGTTTTGAGATCGCCTTTCCTTGTGATCCTGCAGCATATGCCACTAGTAATTACTCTGTCTTTCTGAAAACTTTGGTTCTGTCCAAGTAGAATCTAAGCTGTCTGTGTACGTCCAGAGAATGCAGAATTATTTCCCCCTTGTTCTGTGGATTTGGATAAAAAGTTGGCAGAAGAATGGTTTGGTTAAGAGCCACACTGGACACCACTTTAGGCATAAATGTTGAGTTTGTCCTCAGGGAGACCCTGTCCGGATAAAAAATGATAAAAGGTTCCACAGCCATGAGTGCCTGTAGCTCTGAAACTCATCTTGCAGAAGCTATTGCAAGGAGCAGAGCTGTTTTTGATTTTTAAAAAAAGTAGGAATATGAAAGCAATCCTGGAACACCAAGTTAACATAGTAGCAAAAAATCCAGGTATGTCAAAGTGTTTAATGTGTAACTTTTGCAGACACAGACACGGGAAAGACATTCACTATTCGTGATAGAAAATACAATACTAGAAGTAAGTACAATTGTCAATCTAAATTGATAGTTTACCTTGCTACATGCCAACAGTGTCAGGCTTTATATATAGGAAAAAAGTACAGTTTTGTACCTACCATAAATGTAGATGTTCGAGTGCTAATACAGCTGCAGTAATCACAGATGGGTTTTCAGCCGTCAGGCGGTCCCTCGGTCGGCCGAATTCCAAAGTCTTGGTCCGGCGTCAGTTGTCGTCGCTTACTCTTCTGACGTCAGTAAGGTCAGAGTATTTAAGACACAGCCGACGCCATGTTCTTCAGTCTTTCTTGCCCCAGATGTCAGGTGCCCCCAAAAGGAAGGCAATACATAAATACGGCTTATCTACATATGCAAGCAATGCAATGTAATGCAAAATCAGTGTAAGCAAGCAAATATAACATAGCAGGATAACCCAGTCAGGTGGTATGAAGAGGTTGTTAGGCCCCATGCCTTTACCAAGTGGGGAAGGAGGGAGGGAAACCTGTACTGCAGCTGTATTAGCACTCGAACATCTACATTTATGGTAGGTACAAAACTGTACTATGTTCATCGTGCATACAGCTGCAGTAATCACAGATGGGTAGAGTCCCAAAGCTATGCATAGGGTGGTAGGTACTATGAGGAACTGGGTTGAGCCAGAATGCCCTGCAAAACAGCAGTGGCAAAGCCTGCTCTTGTTCTGGAATATAAGGGTAGATGGTAGTGTTTTGTGAAGGTATGTACAGAACTCCAAGTGGCTGCCTCCAAAATATCCTTAGTAGGAACCTCTGAGGAAGGCTGTAGAGGTGGCTGGGGCCCTGGTCGAGTGAGATCTGATACCAGTAGGGACAGTTTTCCCCTGATAGGAATAACAGAAACTTATGCAGTGGCCACTCCACTTGAAATGGTCTGTTTGGTAACTGGTTTCCCTTGAGCCCCTACAGCATAGGACACAAAAAGTTGTTCTGATTTCCTGAAGGACTTTGTTCTGTCCAAATAATAACGTAGCTGCCTATGGATGTCTAAAGTGTGAAGCAGCCTCTCCCCTTTGTTTTGAGGGTTAGGATAAAAGGTAGGTAGGTGTATGGCTTGATTTAAGGCTACCCTGGATACCACTTTTGGCATAAAAGATGGATTGGCAGGGAAACCCTGTCCTGATGGAAAATGAGGAAGGGCTGCACCGCCATGAGGGCCTGTAGTTCAGAAACCCTACGAGCTGAAGTGATGGCCAGAAGGAAAGCTGTTTTCCAGGACAAATGTTGCAGATCTGTTGAGGCAGCAGGTTCAAAGGGAGGCAATGTTAATTTTTCTAGTATGTAATTAAGGTCCCAGGCTGGTATTGGTTGCTTCCTTGGAGGTCTTATATTCTTACCCTCTCTGAGGAACTGTCGTAAGAGTGGGTGAGAGAATAAAGGAGGACCCGTGTTGAATTCTGCAGAAATGGCTGAGGCATGTATTTTTATGGAAGAAAATGAAAGTCCACTGTTCAGCAGTTCAGCTAGGTACTGTAAAACCTGAGGCAAGTTCAATTTTCTAGGGTCCTGGCCTCTTTTCTCATTCCAACAGCAAAACCGCTTCCATTTTATGGAGTAAGCTTTTCTAGTAGATGGTCTTCTGGCCTCCAAAATGACATCCTGCACCTCCTTGGAGAGTAGGGACTGTTGTGGTGTCAAGGAATTTTCCATGCAGCGAGGTTGAGTGTTTTCAGCTGACTGTGAAGAGTTTTGTAGCTGTTCTGAGTCAGTAGGAGAGGCATTAGAGGCAGGGACCAGGGAGGAGTATGTGTTAGGCTCCTCAGGAGTGGATACCAGTGTTGCCTTGGCCAATCTGGAGCAATCAGTATCATCCTCGGTTTGTCTGTTCTTGCTTTCAAAAGCACCTTGGGCAGAGGGCAGAGGTGGGAATGCATAAACTGTCCATGCTGTCCAACTGAATGAAAGGGCGCCCACTTTCCAGGCCTTTGGATGAAAGGTCCTTGAACAAAACTTTTTCAGTTGATGGTTCCTGTGGGAGGCAAAAAGATCCATGTCTGGCCTCCCCCACGCTTGGATTATCTCTGTAAACACCTGAGGATGTAACTTCCATTCGTGTGGATCTGTCATATTTCTGCTTAGAGTGTCTGCCAGTGTGTTTTCCAGTCCTGGCAAGTACTGTGCTTGAAGTTCGATTTGTCTTTCAAGAGCCAAGTTCCAAAGAGTCATGGCTAGTCTGCACAAGGGGTATGAATGTGTTCCTCCTTGTTTGTTTATGTACCACATTACTGTGGTGTTGTCTGTTCTTATCAGTAATTGTCCTGGATGCAGGAAGTCCTTGAAAGCTGTAATTGCATTTATTACTGCTAGCATTTCTTTTTGATTGATGTGAAGGTGCTTTTCCTTTTGGGACCATCTGCCCTGAACGCACCTGTCCTTCATGTGTGCCCCCCAGGCATAATCTGAGGCGTCTGTGGTTATGACTTGTTTTGCTTGAGGCTTGCAGAATGGAAGGCCTGTGTTTACTTGACATGCTTGGGCCCACCATAGAAATTCCTTTTGCAAACATAGAATTATTGGTATAATTTCTTCCAAACTGTGACGGTGTTGAGACCATAGATTTTTTAGGTACCATTGAAGTTTCCTCATATGCAGCTTTGCACATGGGATTAGAAGAATGCAAGATGTCATGAATCCCAGAGCCTGCAGGATTTTCCTTGCAGTAAGCCTGGTACTTTTTGCTAGTGTTTTGAAGTACTGAGATAGTTGCCCTTGTTTTTCTGGCGTAAGATATACCATCTGGGTGTTTGTGTCCAAGTTGGCACCCAGGAAGGTTATTTTCTGAGATGGTGTTAGTCTTAATTTCTCCTTGTTGATGGTATATCCCAGAGAAAGCAGTAACCGTGTCACATATGCCAGATGTTTCAGTAGTATGTGTTTGCTATCCGCTTGGATCAGGCAGTCGTCCAGATAAGGGTAAATTTGTATCCCTTGAAGTCTGCAGTAGGCAATCACGGATGCTAGGCACTTTGTGAATACTCTGGGCGCAGTAGATAAGCCAAAGGGCAATGCAGAGAATTGATAGTGGATTGAACCTGCAAGAAATCTGAGGTATCTTCTGCAGCTTTGTCTGATTGGGACATGCAGGTATGCCTCCTTGAGGTCCAATGTTACCAGCCAAAACTCCTTGCCCAGCATGGGAAGAAGTTGCTGTAATGTGAGCATCTTGAATTTTGGCACGAGTAGGAATGTGTTTAGGATGGATAAGTTCAAAATGGGTCTGCAGTCAGTTCCTTTTCTTGGTACCAGAAAAAGTCTTGAATAAAAACCTTGACCTTGTTGGTGTGTAGGTACCTTTTGTATAGCTCTCATGTTTAGGAGCTTTGAAATTTGCAGTTGTGCCTCTGCCCTTTGATTTTGTGGCAGGTTTGGCATGCCTCTCATTTTTGGAAGAGTGTGAAATTGAAATTTGTAGCCTCTGTTTATAATGTCCAGTATCCATTTGTCTGTTGTGACAATATGCCAATTGCTTGCAAATAATGCTAGTTTCCTCCCAAAGGTGCTGTCAGCTGAGACTTGCTTGGCATGGAAATGAGGGAGTCATTGGGTTTGCTTCCTGTATTGTTGTGCACTGTCTTCACCACCTCTTGGTGCTGGAGATTGCCGTTGTCTGCCTCTATATGATCCTTGTGATTGCCCTCTGCCCCTTGTGCGCCTGTATCTACCTCTTTGGGGCTCGTCAGTGGCTGGAAAGGACCAGTTTTTTTGAAGGCCAATTTCTGCTAAAACGTGGTGGTTGGACCTGTAAGAAAGCCTTGACAGTTTGCATAGATTTGGCTTTTTCTTCCATTTTCCATAGTATGTCCTCAGCATTAGTACCAAATAGTACATCCTTTTGTAAAGGAGCATCAAGAAGTTTAGCTTTCACATGATCAGGTAAATTTTGTTCCCTAAGCCAGGCATGTCTGCGAATGACTGATCCTGTAGCAGCCGCTCTACTGGAAGCCTCTAGGGCATCATAACCACATTGTAAGGTGTGTTTACCCACTTGCTCTGCACTATGCATCATATCCTGCAACTCTTTTAAATCTGGTTGTTCAGGTTGAGACATTTTGTTCCTTAATTGTGATAACAGGTACTGTTGATATTTAATCATATGAAACTGACAGTTTAAAACCCTCATGGCTAGGGTGGCCGAGGTATATACCTTTTTACCCCACCTTTCTAGAGATCTGGATTCCCTTTCTGCAGGGAGTGGATTCTTGGCAGTGGAGGCCTTTAATCCCTTGGGGCCTTGTGAAATGGTTTCAGGGTCAGCATTATGGCCTTTGTAGAGAAATTGGTGAGAGCTGGGTACTCTGTAATACCTATCAGGTTTTACTGGTGCAGGAGGCAGAGAATCAGGGTTAAGGCAAGCCTCAGAATAGACATCATCCAGTACATCCAAAACAGGGGTATAGCCAGAGGTCTGTGCTGAGGTAACCAAAGAAATTCCCTAAGTCTTTTCTTGGAATCTGAAAAGTCTTGGCCTTCCCAATGGAAGTGTTCCTCAAAGTGTGCAAGGTTTCCCCAAAAGAAAAATCCTCAGGAGGGGATACAGAAGGAATGGACTGTTCTGCATCCGAATCCTCAAAAGGGGAGTAAGAGTGTTCCTCTGCATCAGAATGTTCTGATAAAATGGATCCCTGATCAGAAGAGGGAGATTCTTCCTCCACTCTGGGTCTTGTCAGGAGGGGGCTGAGAACCTCTGATAAGAGTAATTAAATCCTCAGCCATTTTAAGCATCTGTTTCTTAGGCATGGGTCCAGGAGAGGGGCCCTGTGCAACAGGCCTCATGGGATGCCTGGCTGCTTTGGATTTAGTAAAAGCCTTTATTGAAAAAGAAGATGAGGGCCTAAATACACCATGGGTGGAGGTGGACCTGTCCACATTAGTAGGCTCGACATTAGCAAGTGCTTCGGTTGCAGTCTGGGAAAGGGCCGAGGACCCAGCGGTCTCGGGTACAGAGAACACCGCCAAAGGAGTGTGTCGGTAGTCAGGGACTGCAAAGGCGTCTCGCTGAGAACCGGGCCACGTGTAGCCTGTTTTGGCGTGGTGTCGGCGGGGACCGTGGGTCTCGCGTGTCGGTCCTTTTCCTTGTGTTTTTTGGACAAAACGGTAGTCGGAGTGTCCGACGACATCTTATAATCAAAAGATTTACCAAAGTAGTGTTGGGCGAACTCTGCCCGACGCTTGATAGTGCGTTTATTGAAGGTAGCGCAAAAGCGACAGCCCGAGACGTCGTGGTCTGGGCCCAAACAAGGTACGCAACGGGCATGGAAATCCTTATGCGGTATTTGCTTCCCACAAGAAATACAATTATTAACTTTTTCTGACATCGGTCTGAGGCAAGAAAAGTTTCCCCAACGGGGTACTTAGCTTTAAAGAAGACTTCGGTTCCAATTTTTTTGTGATTCAGGAGCTGGCCGACCGGCACTTGCGAACTGCTTCTGCTTCGGGCACCGCGCGGCAAAAAAGACTGAAGAACATGGCGTTGGCTGTGTCTTATATACTCTGGCCTTACTGACGTCAGAAGAGTAAGCGACAACAACCGACGCCGGACCAAGACTTTAGAATTCGGCCGACCGAGGGACTGCCTGACGGCTGAAAACCCATCTGTGATTACTGCAGCTGTATGCACGATGAACATCTATACGTACACTCAGAGAAAGAATGCACGATCACCTATACAGTATAAAAATGGTAAACTTGACAATGCTTTGGCGAGACATACTACGGAATATGTAGGACACCACTAAGTTTCGGGTCATTGACCAAATAAAAATGGATGAAAGAGGTGGACCTGGCTAGCCTCTTGTTAGAAAGGTTGGAATTAATGTGGCAACTTTCCACTCATGCATGTACCTATCCAGGTATCAATGAAATGTCCTCCATACTCTGTATTTTTAGACTTAAGAACTTAGATAGAAGTCACTAATTTCATTATTTACACAGACTTTACGTTCGTTAATAGTTTAAGTCTAGTGTAGTATTATTTTTAGCACACAACCTTGAGATTTGAGGGTATCACACAGGTATACCCAGTATTGAATGATGCTATAATGTTACTTGTACGATGAAGTCAGAAAGCGACTATACTTTTTGTTGTGCTTCCAATTGATGTATAAAGTTTTCTATCAACAAATAGGTGTATTTATGTGTGTATAGTTGCTCATGAGACTATATTAGATCATATATAACATAGTTAATATTTATTGTACTTATTTACATTACAAGAGTTTTCTCATAGACATTGTCTTAAATAGTTTCTGACTTCCACAACTTTGACATCCGTAGATGAGATGTATTGAACCAATTTATAATGAAGTTAACACAAAGAACAACAAAAACACAGACTTGCACGCTTCTGTTATTGCATGGTTGTAGCATTTACAACATTAAAATGAAGTCTACACAACTGTTTTAGCAACTAATCAGGGTGGTAAAATATATATATATATATATATATATATATATATATATAGATATATAGATATATAGATATATATATATATATATATATATATATATATATATTAAATAACTCTAATGGAAAAATTATGTATGCTACAATGCCCTGAACATAACAGGACAGGAATATGCAAAGATTTTTAAATAAGAAATGTGAATTTACTTGGATTGCTTTATATTAGTGTTCTAACAGGTATGTGCTGGTATAAATAAAACTAGTGTAGAGCGCATTAATATTATAGAACACATACACTGTATTAAGCTTTGAGATTGTAAAGCAAAGTTTTTATCTGTTTAAAAAGTGTTTTATGAACGACGATTAAAGATGGATAGAAAAAGTTTTACTATATTTACTTTTATTTGATCATGCTGCACAACAAAGAATAATTTTGACATTGTAGAAGTACATTGTATTTAAGGTGTCTTATACCTTTAAGGAGAAGTGATGCCATGATCACTATAAATACAAGGAAAGGGGAGGAGTACAAACCATTTGAAAAAGTTTTCAAACCTTTGGAAACTAAAAGCGTTTTATTTATGTTGTTTTAATTAACCAAAAATATTGAAGTTGGTATCGCTTAATAAATACTTTTTACTTCAAGCAATACAGAGTCGCTGGTGCTTGGATGTAAGGTTTACATCACTTGGATACAAGCGCAAAGAAAGGAAATTTTGTCAGGTACATTTGCTATACTTGGTCTGTTTTACTGCAGCTATTCCAGGCCTTTTGGTTTCTACAGTTACTGAGTTTGTCAGTGCTTTGAGATAGCCTTTCCTTGTGATCCTGCAGCATATGCCACTAGTAATTACTCTTTCTGAAAACTTTGGTTCTGTCCAAGTAGAATCTAAGCTGTCTGTGTACGTCCAAAGAATGCAGAATTATTTCCCCCTTGTTCTGTGGATTTGGATACAATGTTGGCAGATGAATGGTTTGGTTAAGAGATGTTGGGTTTGTCCTCAGGGAGACACTGTCCGGATAAAAAATTATAAAAGGTTCCACAGCCATGAGTGTCTGTAGCTCTGAAACTCGTCTTGCAGAAGTTATTGCTAGGAGTAGAGCTGTTTTCCAAGATAAAAACTTTATATCAGCAGTAGCAGCTGGCTCAAAAGGAGGCAGGGTGAGTTTTTCCAAGACATAGTTGAGGTCCCATGCAGGCATTGGTGATCTTCTTGGAGGCCTTAAATTTTTGGCTCCTCTGAGGTACTGTTTTAATAAGGGATGAGAAAAGACTGGTGGCTTCTGCATTGTAATGAGCCGAAATGGCAGAGGCATGGATTGTAACAGATGAGAAAGATAGGCCTTTGTCCAGCATCTCAGTTAAGTATTGTAAAATCTGAGGAATATTTGGCACAGCTGTATCTGTTCCTCGTGATTGGTTCCAAGCACAGAATCTCTTCCATTTTCCAGCATAAGATTTTCTAGTACTAGGCCTTCTGGCTTCCAAAATGACATCCATCACAGCTTTGCTGAGAGGTGTGGTTTGTAGGACTACATTATCCGCCATGCTGTCAGGTTTAAAGTCCTGGGCTGGCTGTGCAGGATCTGATTGTTTTGCTGGGACAGTAGATGCGGTACTTGAAGTAAGGTCCAAGCTGGACATTGAGACAAGCTCCTTAATATTGGGTACCAGTGCTGGCGGGGCCAGTCTGGTGCAATCAGTATCATCTTTGGCGTCTCCTGTCTGACCTTTAGGATTACCTTGGGGAGGAGAGGCAGAGGGGGAAAGGCATATACTGATAAGTGTTTCCAGCTGAAGGATAGGGTGTCCACTTTCCATACTTGTCTGTGATAAATCCTTGTGCAGAATCTCTTTAGTTGATAGTTGTGAAGGGTGGCAAACAGATCTATGTCCGGGCATCCCCATTTCCTTGTTATCATGCTGAAGACTTGTGGATCCAGCTGTCACTCGTGGGGATCCATGAGGTTTCTGCTTAGATCATCTGCCAGAGTATTTTTCCTTCCTGGCAGGAATTGTGCCTGCAGATGTCCTTGGTAAGTCAATGCTGTGTCCCACAAAGTCATGACTAGTCTGCAAAGGAGGTAAAAATGTGTGCCCCCTGCTTGTTTATATACCATATGACCGTGGTGTTGTCTGTCTATCAGTAGTCGTCCTGGATGAAGAAGGCCCTTGAAGGCTGTCAGGGCATTTTGTACAGCTAGCATCTCTTTTTGATTGACATGCAGATGCATTTGGTTTGAGGTCCATGCTCCCTGAATGCATCTTCCTGCCATGTGGGCCCCCCAGGCATAATCTGATGTATCCATTGTTAGTGTCTGCCTGGCTGGGGGTAATGTGAATGGCTGTCCCTTGTTTTGGTGACAAGCCTTTGCCCACCATCGAAACTCCTGTTGCAGGCAGGGAATGAGAGTAATTATAGTTTCCAGGCTGTGGCAATGTTGAGTCCAAACACTTTTTAGGTACCACTGAAGTTTCCTCATATGCAGTCTTGCATATGGAATTAGTAGGATGCAGGATGCCATGAAGCCCAAACCCTGCAGAATTTATCTTGCAGATAACTGGGCCTTTGTTGCTAACATTTTGAAATAGGTAGTCAGTTGTCTTTGTTTGTCTGGCGTGAGATAAGCCATCTGGGCAGTTGTATTTAAGCTTGCACCCAGGAATATTATCTCTTGAGAGGGTACTAGTTGTGATTTATTTTCATTGACTGTGTACCCTAGGCATGTTAAATGTTTTTTCACAAACGACAGATGCTGTAGAAGGATGTCCTTGTTCTCTGCTTGAATTAGACAGTCGTCCAAGTAGGATATATTTATATTCCTCTGTCTGCAGAAGGCAATTACTGGTGCCAGGCAGCTTGTAAAGACCCTGGGCGCAGTAGATAAGCCAAAGGCAGTGCAGAGAATTGGTAATGCATTGAGCCAGCCTTGAATCTGAGATATCTTCTGCATATTTCTCTGATTGGGACATGCAGGTATGCCTCTTTTAGGTCTAAACTTACAAGCCAAGCGTTCTTGCCCAGCATGGGCAGAAGCTGCTGCAAAGTCAACATTGTGAATTTTGGTATATCCAGGAATGTGTTCAGAATCGATAGGTCCAGTATTGGCCTCCAGGCCTTGTCCTTTCTGGGTACCAAGAACAGTCTTGAGTAAAATCCTTGTCCCCACTCTTGCTCTGGCACTTGCTGAATGGCCCTCATGTCCATGAGGGATGAGAGTTGTTTTTGTGCCTCTGCCCATTGATTTTTTGACAGATCTGGCCAGCCGTTTGGCAGGGTATGGAAAAGGAACTTGTAGCCTTGTGACAAGCTATTTAGAACCCACTTGTCCTGGATTATAATGTGCCAATTTTGAAAAGAAGCGCTAATTTTCCCTCTAAGGGTGCTGCCAGGAAATGAGTGCTTGGTGCAAAAGCAGGGGGAAGTCATTGGGGCGGTTTCCTGTATGGTTGTGATTTGTCTTCTCCAACTTTGGAGGTAGAAGCACCCCATTACTGCTTTGACCTGTATGAACCTGGCACCTGGGTCTGCCCCTTTGAGGTCTGACACAGGAAAGGACCAATTCTTTGTTGGCCAAAAACCTAGGTGGCTGTACTTGTAAGAAATCTTTGACCGTTTGCATAGATTTAGCCTTGTCCTCCATTTTCTTTAACACCTCTTCTGCCTTAACACAAAACAAAGTATCATGTTGTACAGGTGCATCTAATAATTTAACTAACATGATCAGGCAGAATTTGTTCCTTTAACCAAGCATGCCTTCTAATTACAGAACCTGTAACTGCGGCACTGCAGGAGGCCTCTAAAGAATCAAAACCACATTGCAAAGTACAGTTTCCAACTTGTTCAGCTGCATGTAATGTATCCTGCATTTCCTTGTTTTCTACACATTGAGTGTAACATTTTCTGTTTAAGCAATGCCATGACATGTTGCTGATATTTGAGCATATGAAACAGTTTAAAGGCCCTTATAGCCTAGGTAAGCAGATGTGTAAACCTTTTTTTCCCCCATCTATCCAGTGCCGTAGAATCCCTGTCAGAAGGGGTAGGGTTTTTTGCAGCAGAAGCCTGAACTCCCTTGGGACCCTGAGAAATAGTTTCTGGGTCTGCAGCAGGGTTTTTAAAAAGGAATTTGTGTGAGTCAGGGACCCCGTGATATCTGTCAGGCTTAACAGGAGCTGGAGGTAAGGAGTCAGGGGTAAGGTTAGACTCCGAAAACACATCTACAATGTCTAACACAGGAGGGATGGCTAGTGGCTTGTGCTGAGGTAGTAACAGGAAATCCCTGAGCCTCTTTTTAGATTCTGAAAAGTCTTGGCTCTCCCAGTGGAAATGCTCCCTCATGGTATGCAAGGTTTCCCCAAAAGAACAGTCCTCAGGAGGAGAAGCTGAAGGTATGGATTCTTCAGCATCAGAATCCTCATAGGGGTGGGAAGAATATTCCTGATCAGAACAGGAATCAGAAGAAATGGAAACCTGATCTGAAGATTCACACTCAGTCTCTTGCTTAGGCCTCTTATCAGGAGGGGGATGGGAACCCCTGATCAAAATAATCAAGTCTTCGGCCATTTTGAGCATCTGTTTTTTGGGCATGGAAACCTGTCCACGTGGCTCTTGAGTTTGCTTCTTTGCCTTTGAAGGTGCTTTAGTCTTTGCCTTGGAAGTCGGTTTAATGTATAGATGTTTGGGTCTTAATACACCCTCAGAAGCCAGTGCCTGCTCAGCGGCTCCGGACCCATCTGAAGGATTAGTGTCAGAGGCTCCAATACCTTGAGTTTCCAGTGGCATGGCCGACTCCACGTGGGAGTCGGTAGCGGCCTGCGACTCTAAAGTAGCAGTAGTCAGGGGCTGCGAAAGTGCCTCACTGAGAACTGGCGAACCGGCGACTGGCTTAGGAGAAGCTTCGTCGGTTTTGGGCCTCGGCTGTCTTTCTTTTTCTTTGCGTTTTTTGTGAACTCTGGTAGTCTGATGGCTTTCCGACATTTCTGGATAACTGAACCGGAGTCCAAAGTAGTTTTAAAGCAAAATCATACAGACGCTTAATAGTGCGTTGGTTAAATCTAGCACAAAACAGACAACTCAGAAAGTTATGATCAGGGCCTAGGCAAGGAATACAGTAAGAATGAAAGTTCTTATGAGGTATTTACTTCCCACAAGAAATACAATTAACATTTTCTGACTTCGGTTCTGGAGCAAGAAAAAAAGTTTCCCCAACAGGGTACTTAGCTTTATAGAAGACTTCAGATCTGAAATTCGAACTCTAAAATCTCAGGAATCAGCCGACTGGCACTTACGAACTGCTTCTGCTTCAGGCACCGTGCGGCAAGAAAGCCGAAAGAAAATGGCGTTGGCTGCTTCTTTTATAACCCTGATGACCTGACGTTAGGGAAGGGGCGACAACAGCCGACGCAGGACCCAAGACTTTGGAATTCAGGCCGACTGAGGGCAACCTGCCAGCAGGATTACCCAAATGTAATGACTGCAACAGTGAAACACGAAGAACATCTCCAGGTAGCAGCTTCTAGGATGTCCCTGGTTGGGACGACTATGAGAAAGGCTGCAGAGGTAGATGCAGCCCTGGTGGAGTGAGGTCTGATCCCCTGAGGAAGAGGTTTTCCATGGTGCTTATAGCAGAAATGAATGCAATGGCTTTGAAATAGCCTTCACCTTTGCCCCTGCAGCAAATGCTACCAGCAGTTGTTCAGATTTCTTTTGAGGTTTAGTCCTGTCCAAGCAGAATCTGAACTGTCTGTGCACATCTAAAGAATGCAATATCCATTCTCCTTTGTTCTGTGGCTTGGGAAAGAAGGCTGGCAAATTAATGGACTGATTAAGAGCCACACTGGATACCACCCTGGGCATGAATGATGGATTGGTTCTGAGGGACACCCTGTCTGCATGAAAGACGATGAAAGGCTCCACTGCCATAAGGGCCTGTAATTCAGATACCCTTCTAGATGAAGTGATTGCTAAAAGGAAAACTGTTTTCCAAGAAAGAAATTTTAGGTCTGCAGTAGCAGCTGGTTCGAAAAGAGGTAGAGTGAGTTTCTCCAAAACAAAGTTAAGGTCCCAGGCTGGGGTTGGAGCTCTCCTGGGTTGTCTTAAATTTTTGGCCCTTCTGAGGAACTGCTTGGGTAGTGGATGAGAGAAGGGGGGGGTGTCTGTTTTATAATGAGCTGAAATGGCTGAGGCATGGATTTTAATGAAGGAAAAAGACAGGCCCTTGTGAAGCATCTCAGTTAAGTGTTGTAAAATCTGAGGTAAATTGGGCGCTGCTGTGCTCATCCCTTGAGATTGGTTCCAGGCACAGAATCTTTTCCATTTTTCAGCAAAAGATTTTCTAGTTCTAGGTCTCCTTGCCTCTAAAATGATATCCATCACAGGTTTACTGAGGGATGGTAAAGGAGAGATTATGTAATTAGCCAGGCTGCAAGGTTCAGTGTTAGAAGCTGAGGGTGCAGAATCTGGTTCTCCTGTTGAGACAACAGGGAAGGAGTCTGAGGCAGGTGCCATGGGGATAACCGTGACACTGCGCAGGAGGGGGCACCAGTGTTGGCGCGGCCAGGCTGCAGCAATCAAAATCATCCTTGGTTTGTCCCGTTTGATTTTTAGTAGTACTTTGGAGAGCAGAGGCAGAGGGGGGAAGGCATAAACTGATAGGTTTTTCCAGCTGAAGGACAGAGCAAACACTTTCCAGGCTTGTTTGTGGGAAGTCCTTTTGCAAAATTTGTCCAATTGGTAGTTCTGGGCAGAGGCAAACGGGTCTATATCTGGGCTCCCCATTTGCTTGTCAACATATTGAAAATCCTTTGTTCCACTTTCCACTTGTGTGGGTCCATGAGGTTTCTGCTTAGTCCATCTGCCAGTGTATTTAACTTTCCTGGCAGGAATTGAGCTTGTAGGTGCGCTTGGTAGCTCAAGGCTGTGATCCACAATGCCATGGCTAGCCTGCAGAGGGGGTAAGAATGTGCCCCCCACTGCTTGTTTATGTACCACCTAACAGTGGTATTGTCCGTCTTTACCATTAGTTGTCCTGGATGAATGTGGTCCTTGAATGCTGTCAGAGCATTCTGTACAGCTAACATTTCTTTTTGATTGATATGCAGGTGCATTTGACTTGGGTTCCATTTGTCCTGACTGCACTTCCCTGCCAGGTGAGCCCCCCATGCATAGTCTGATGCGTCTGTTAGGGTTTGGGCGGCAGGGTGTGGTGTGAAAGGTAGTCCCTTGTTTTGGTGGCAGGCCTCTGCCCACCAAAGGAACTCTAGGCGTAGGCAAGATACAATAGGAATCATTGCTTCTAGATCCTGAGAATGCTGACACCATAGGCTTTTTAGATACCACTGTAGTTTCCTCATATGGAATTAGAAGAATGCAGGAGGCCATGATCCCCAAGGCTTGCAGTGTCTTGCAGACAGCAGGGTCTTTGTGGCCACTTGTTTGAAGTAGGTTGTCAAATTAATTTGTTTCTCTTGTGTGAGGTAGGCCATCTGGGAAGTTGTATTCAAGCTTGCTCCCAGGAATATAATTTGTTGTCGGGGTACCAGGTGTGATTTCTTTTCGTTTATGGTGTACCCCAAACAAGTTAGAACCCTTTGTACAAAGGCCAGATGATTCAAAAGTATGTCCTGGCTTTCTGCCTGAATTAGACAATCATCCAGGTATGGGTATATTTGAATATTTCTTTGCATGCAAAACGCAATAACTGGAGTTAGGTACTTTGTGAATACCCTGAGCGCAGTAGATAAGCCAAAGGGCAGTGCAGAGAACTGATAATGCGCGTAGCCTGCTTTGAAGCATATTCATCTCCTGCAAGATTCCCTGATTGGGATGTGCAGGTATGCTTCTTTTAAATCTAGTGTTGCCAACCAGGCATTTTTGCCTAGCATAGGAAGTAATTGTTGAAGAGTCAGCATCGTGAATTTTGGAATCTCCAGAAAGATGTTTAGACTAGACAGGTCCAGGTCACGATGCCATGAATTGTCTTTTCTGAGTACCAAGAAAAGTCTCGAGTAGAATCCTTGTCACTTTTCCTCTTCTGGTACCAGTTGAATAGCCCCCCATGCTTAAGAGAGAAAGTACTTGTTTTTGGGCCTCTGCCCACTGATTTGGGGGTAGGTCTGGCCACCCGTTTGGTGTTGGCAACTTATGGAAGTGAAATCTGTATCCCTGGGACACTATATTTAAAACCCATTTGTCCTGGGTAACGAGTTTCCAGTTCTTTGCATGAAGAGATAGAACAGTAAGAAGGCTTTTTAATTTATTTATTTATTTTAAACAGATGCAAAACGCGGAAGGGGAGGTAATAGGAAAGGATAGAAAGAGAGAATTTTTAGACAGAAAGATCTAAAGCAAAACATTTTAACACACTTACCCAAATTCGCTTAGGGCAATGGATCACGATGCTTACACAAGTGTGGCAATCGAGATGTGAAGAGAGGAAGAAGACAGGGGTATTATGGGTAGGGGAGGAGCTTGGATCTGATGCTACAGAAATGCGGCCTTGTCGGATCTGACCCGGATCCATGTCCCACAGGTTGAAGAGTAAATGAAGACAACTTCAGATCCAATGTGTGGCAGGATAACTCTGGCTAAAACAAGGTGGTTGGACATGAAGAAAGTCACTGACAGTCTACATGGACTTGGTTTTATTCTCCATTTTCTTAAAGACAGCATCAAACTTGGGACCAAACAGAAGGTCTCTGTCCAGGAGGTCATCCAGGACACTAGATCCGATATGTTCAGGAGGGAACTGCTCCCTCAGCCAAGCACATCTTCTAATGACAAATCCTGTGGCTGGTGCCCTGCTGGATGTTTACAAGGCATAATAGCCACACAGCAGCGAGTGTTTAGACACCTGAGAGAAGGAGTTACACATGGATCCATTAATTCCTTTGAAAAGGCCTCATCTTCAACCAATCAGTTTCTGTTTCATCTGTTCAAGAACAGTTTCCTGGTACTTCACCATATGAAACTGGTAGCTCAAAGTCCTCATGATGAGAAGAGATTGACTCTTTCCACACCTGTCTGCAGTTCTGCTTTCCTTGTCTGTAGGCAAAGGGTTTTTGAAAAGCTAGCTTTTTACTCCCTTAGGGCCTTTCGTCACTATTTTAGGATCTGCCACAGGGCTCTTAAAAAGGTGTACGTGGAAATCTAGAACCCTGTAAAATCAGTCAAGCTTTCGAGGGACAGGGGGCAGAGTCTGGTTGTAAACAAGAACCTAGGAATGCATTGTTTACAACTCAAACTGGGAAAATGGCAGGGGGTTTAAGCTCAGAGAAATTAAGAAATTCTCTAATCCTTTTCTTGGAAAAGGGTAGTCCTGAGCTTCCCATGTCTCTCCAAAGGAAACTCCTCGGGGGGGGGGGGGGAGGGAGACTGAGGCAAGATTTTCCTCAGAGTCAGAATCCCCACAGAAAGCAATAGATGCACCCTACTCAAGGGTGGGTTCATCATGATCAAAATCCTCCTCCTAGTCAAAACAGAAAATTCATGTGGTGGGGTATATCCCTCTTCTGATGTTTCGGGGGAGGGAGGAGGTGTTTTGACCTGACCAAGGAAATCAAATCCTCAGCCAACCTCTCCAGGTCTTGCTGGTAGGCCTGGTAGTGGGAACTGGTAGGCCTATGAAGAGGTAGTGTGGAAGTAGCTTTTTTGTAAACGGCCCTAGGTTTTGGCCGAGGGCCGACCTCCACAATAGCACCTGAAAGAAAAGTTGTGTAAAACCTTAGCATAACCATAGATGTCCCTCTCTTCCATGTTGCAGTATTCTGCATAAGAGTTTACCCTTCAGTCTCACGTATGTACGGCCAGTATCCAAACGCTTTCAGTCCCTCTGTGGTGGGTGAGACATCTAAAGTAGGCGAAAGTTTGTGGGCCATAAAGGTGAACGCGGCATGCACCAGCCCTCAGAACAAAAACCCCAGTCGGAGCCAGTTTTATAAGGGCAATGCTATATCACTGCCATCCAAGAAGGGAAGTAATTAGCTGAGAGGAGGGGAAGGAGGGAAGAAAGGAATACTGCAACATGGAAGAAAAGGGCATCTATGGTTATGGTAAGGTCTCACACAACTTTTCTATGTCCTATTCCATGTTGCAGTATTATGCATATGGGCGAGTACCAAAGCTCAGTGAGACTGGAGTGGTGGCCTAGAGACGGACTCCAGGAATCTATGAAGGACAGCCCTGGCAAACCCTGCCCTGGATCTGGAGAGATGTGGTCAAGTTAACAATATCTGGTGAAGGTAGGTGAAGGTGTGGACCGAAGACAAAGTAGCAGCTTCCAGGATAGTAGAGGTACCAGGCCCTTGAAGAACGCCCCTGAAGAGGCCATTGCTGTTGTGGAATGAGCCTTAATTTTACCCTACAGAGTCTTACCATGGAACTGGTAACAGAAGGTGACAGCTTTGGAGATCCCAGTAGAAAGTCTGCTTGGTCACTGCCTTCCCCAGGGCTCTGGGGTGAAAGGATGCTAAAATGTGGTCAGCCTGTCTGACAGGCTTGGTGTTGTGCAGGTAGAATCCGATTTGCCTGTGTACATCCAGGGAATGCAGCACTCTCATTGTGGGTTAGGGAAAAATACAGGTAGGTGTATGGCCTGAGAGACAGGTCATTAACTACCTTGGGCATGAAGGACGTGTTAGTCCTGAGCATGACCCTGTCCCTGTGAAAAACGAGGAATGGAGGAATAACCATAAGAGTTTGGAGTTCACTCTTCTGCCTGAAGTTAGGGCCACTAACAGAACAGTTTTCCATGAAAGCTTTAATGAAGCTTTATCGGCTGGCTCAAAGGGTGGCAGCATAAGCTTCTTGAACACAGTTAAGGGCCCAAGGCAGGGGAGAAGATTTCCTGGGGAAACTAAGGTGAAGTATCCCCTTGAGGAAGAGTTTGGAAAGATGTCTGGATGCTAACAGGGGATCCAGAGGCAGACATGCAGAAATAGCAGACAGATGGCCTTTGATGGAAGAATAAGCCAAACCAGTTTGTAGTAGCTCACACAAATAGGACAGCACTAGAGGGGGTTGGCTGAGAAGCAGGGGTCCAGCTATCTTTTATGGCACCACATAGTGAATAGTTTCCACTTTAAGAGATATGATTTCTTAGTATTTGGTTTCCCTGGCCTCCTGAAGGACACTAAGCATGTCCTCATTGTAAAGGTGTCCGAACAGGATCAGAATACTATCAGCCATAAGGTTAGGTGCAGAAGCTGGCACTTTGGACGGATTAGTGAGCCTTTGTTCTGTGTGAGAAGGTCTACTCTGGGGGGTAACTTGTGGTGATTGCTTTTAAACAAGTGAAGGAGTAAGGGGAACCAGTGCTGTCTGGGCCAGTAGGGAGTCACCAGCAAGATTTTTGTGTTGTCCTGCTGAATTTTTAGCAGGACCTTTTGAATGAGTGCGTATAGATATTTCCCCTTGCAGGAAACTGAGAAGACATCTGTTGCCAGTGACTGTGGTTCTGTTGTCCCGGTGCAAAAGCCAGGAAGTTGCCTTTTGATGGTGGAGGCAAACAGGTCTATTTCAGGTATACCCCCCACTTATGGACCAGGTCCAGGAAGACATCTCTGTGAAGCATCCATCCGTAGAAGTATGTGTTGGTTAAGGTAAAACAATCCGCCTGTGTGTTATGGAGAGAAAAAATGTAGGTCACCTGCAGGTTGACTCCCTGTGAGGTGGTCAATTCCCAAACCAAAAGGGCTAGTCTGCAGAGCAGGTAGAACTTGCCCCCCCCCCCCCGCTTGCTGATATACCACCGTACAGTGGTGTCTGTGTACATCAGAAGTGGTTCCTTTTGTAAGAGAGGGAGAAATGCCTGCAGGGCTAGAAGGACTGCCCTCATCTCGCTGGCATTGATGTGTTCTGATTTGAGGTGCTGTGGCCACAGGATCTGCACCTGTCGGTGGCCATGGGTGGCTCCCCACCTCAGGTCTGAGGTGTCTGTATGCATGACCTGAGTGGCTGAGGTGGTTGGAGAGGAATGGCCTGGGTTGTGATTTACCTGAGCCAACCACCATTGTATTTCCTTTTTCAGGCAGGGAAGAAGGGGCACAATGCGCTCAGAGGTTGGCTGTGTTGCTTCCAGATTGGCCAAAGTTACCATTGTAGCTTTCTCATGTGCAATCTTACTAAAGGAAGCATGGGTATGGTGGCTGCCATGTAGCCCAGAAGTTTGAGGTACTGTCTTGGAGTCAACACTGTGGAGTGAAGGACCAGGAGAAGGTGTTCTTGTCAAGGAACTCACTTTTGGTGAGAATAGGTATGCCTCCATGAGATCTGAGTGGATCCAACACCCAAGGAATACAATTGTCTTGTGTTGGTTGAAGATGGGATTCAGGTTATTTTATCTGAAATCCCAGTGAAAGAGGGTCACTACGAACTGGATGTGCACTTGGAGGGTTTCTTGGCTGTCAGCCTGGATCAGCATGTCATCCAGGTAGGAGAATATCTGTATTCCCTTTGTCCTGCAGTAAACCAGCACAGGTGCCAGGCATTTAGTGAAGACTCTGGGTCCAGTGGAGTCCAACAGGCAAGGCAGAGAATTGCAAGTGTGAGGAAGCCACCAAGAATCTAAAGTATTTCCTGTGGGAGGGCTTGACTAGGATGTGGAGGTAAGCATCCTTTATATCTAAAGTAGCCAAAAATCCTTGTGGCATAACGACAGGGAAAAGGGCTGGCAGAGTTAGCATTTTGAATGTAGGAACCTTTAGAAAAAGGTTGAAATAGGAGAGGTCTAGAATATGTCTCCAGGGTGTGTCCTTCCTGGGGACCAGGAAGAGCCTTGAGTAGAATCTTCTTCCTTTTGCAGTAGACGGGAATGTGTCTATGGTACCCTGATCTAACAGGGTCTGGACTACCGGTCGCATGAGGAGCAGTTGCTGTGCAGGTGGGCAAGGAATGCCTTGCCCTATGGGAGGAGAGATCCAGGAAATAAAGTAACCTTTTTGAAGTATAGACAGGACCCACTTGTCTGAGATGAGATGGGTCCAAACAGGGAGAAAGTGAGAGAGGCGAGCAGACAGTGATACAGAAGGAGAGGGAGGAGGAGGCAAGGGTGGCAGGTAGTCAGATGCTACCACCCTGTCCTGAAAGAGGGTCCTCTGGCTAGATGGAGGGGATGCTCTAGCTGGAGGGGGTTACTTCCTTGTGGGTTTACAAGGCCTTGAAGGAGGAGCAGGCCAGGAGTACTTAACAATAAACTGGGTTTTGACTGGACAGTTTCTGTGAAACTGAGGGACAGGAGAAACCAGTAAATGTTTCAGGTACTGCATCTCTCTTTCCCTTTGCAGGGATTTGAAAAGGTATGCCACCTTAGAACCAAAGAGTGCATCATTATCCAAAGGAGAGTCATTGAGCTTTGCCCTGAAATCATCTGGCAGAGGATGTAGGCGAAGCTAAGAGCATCTGTGCAAGGCAGATGCTGATGCTGCTGACCTGGCAGAGGATTCAGCAGCATCGTAGCTAGACTTGGTGTTTGGTGACCTGGGAGGAGAAAATCAAGAGAGTGGAAAGTGATGCTTTGGCAGAGGAGTCTGCAATATCTACCAGGTGTTTGGAGGCAGATTCTAAGACGGATAAGGTATACTTGGCCATGTGAGTCTGGTAGCCTGTAGCTTTGAAGGCCAAGGTAGCAGAGATATACATGTTTATGCCCAACCTTTGCATTGTCTTGCTGTCTTTGTCAGCTGGGAGAATGATGGTAGCAGGTAGGAGTTTGGAAGTTTTGTCCGTAGAGACTGATACAGTGGCAGGATCAGCTGGTGGGCATTTAAGCAAATGCTTAGCAGTGTCAGGCACCTTATAAAGCCTGCCTGCTCTGCGTGGGGCAGGGGTTGGGAGTCAGGGTTCAGAGATGCAGAAGAAAAGGCATCTAAAAAGGCAGGCAGGACAGGAGGAACAGCAGATGGGCTGGGGGTTTCCATATGAATGAGGTGGTAGTACTTTTGTCCCTCAGTCATTTCTGAGGATTCCCATTTAACGTGATCCTTCATCATGCTTATTTTCTCACTAAAGGTCAAGTCTTCAGCTAGGGAGTCAGCATCCACCGAGTCTTCCTCTGATCCTCTGAGGATCTGTGCCCCAAGGGAGAAGAAAGCTGAGAGTTGTAAGAAAGTTTCCTCAGAGGTATATGAAAGACCTTCCTCTTCCCTAGTCACTGTGTCAATAGGCTGAGGTCTAGGGCGCAGGACAGGAGGAGAGGTGGAACCAGTAACTGCAGTGGAAGGCCTCAGTGCCATAAAGGCACTGAAAAAGCTTTGACAAAAAAACTGCCCATCAGGCATGCTTTCTGTAGAGGTAGAAATATGTTTCCACTTTTCTCTTCTTTTAAGAGGGCCAGTGGATGTATGTCTAGAAACCAGAGATTGCAAGGGCTCACATGGTCCATCAGAAAATGCAAGATCCCTCCCAGAAGAGACCCGTGCCAGAAAAGCCTCTGCGGACGTGCTCCTGCCTAAGGATAGTGCTGCATCTTGAGAGGTACCCACAACCTCCAGAGTGGCGGATCCAGGTCCAGATCCAAGATCCAGGCCCATGACGGCCACAGGTTGGGAATCAGCCGGAAGAGGATCAGCAGTAGACGAAAGCCATAAGGTTCTGGCCTTTTTTGCAGTTCTGTGGAGATGTCTGAGGAGCCCTCCCATCTGTAACGTAAGCTGCTTCAGACGTTGGTTTTCAAGATAGGCATTAAACGCATGCAAGCAACTACACAATGTTTTAGGTATGAACGTCTGGCAAATCGGACAGGCCTTACGGTCAGAAAAGGCACTTATCATGGGCGTCCTTATGAGGGATTTGGTGGCCACAATGACACTTACCCTATCTGGATGACATGAACAAGCAATATTAAATTTTAGGGCTGAAAAGGTCCCCAACAAGGTACTTATCTGAAAGGAATCAAACATCTGCAGGAGCAGAAAACACCTGGCGTACGACTGGCGGCTGAAAAGTTCTGATGGCTGATGCGTGCCAACGTCACCTTTATGACCCATTAAATCTTGCCTACATCAGACGTCTCATGCACCACAGATAGTCTGAAAGCTTTTGGATACTGGCCATATGCGAGAGTGAAGAGTAGACCCATATGCAGAATACTGCAACATGGGAATAGAAGGACATCAGATTCCCACTAACGGTAGGCTGAGGCGATGATCTAACAATGTGAAGAGCCGCTGTTGGCTTTAGAGTTGTCGTTGGAAGCAGAAACTTTCGGCTTGCAAGTACAGGGACCTGGAGGTATGTCAGACTCCAAACAGGTCTCAAAATGTCCTGTGCCACCAGCTCAGTCGAAGGGGGGGGGGCTGCAAAGGCACCTCACCTTCTTTGGCAATCACAAGACTAGGGAAAATTGGCTAACAAAAATAGGTGTCATCTAAGATCCTAAATTTGAAGAGTTTTACCCTTTTTCCCACTTAAGCAGATTAACATCAGCTCAAACTATGAAAAACATGGAACGTGAATGCACTGATGGGTTCACCAAAATGTTTAGCCAAAATCTCAGCCCTATGCTTGACAGTTCTGCTATTGCAGTATGCACAAAATTGACAGCTAGAACATCATGTTCAGGCCTCAAACATGTCACAAGTTATCAAAAAAGGAATTAAAGTTCCAATACATTAAACACATACA